>NC_051157.2:124811669-124875584 GCF_013339745.2 Dermacentor silvarum
ACTTCTCAAGCAATTGGGCTTATGAAACCTATTCAACGCTTGCGAAAATTTCTCCAGTAATAAGAGATCCTAGCAAAACTACAGTAATCAACAGCGTAGACTAAGTACACAAAACGACAGGACGATTTTTCCTCGCTACCTATATTATCAGTTTAGGTTGGGCATTATTTATTTATATATTGGCTTTCCACATAGGGAATATTTATAAGCCTTGATTTAAGAGGAAGCTTTAGCTCGGGGGTTCCTATCTAGTAGCACCCGATTTTTGGTTAGGTTGGAAAGGGGCTGTAGGCTACGGTCAAGCTGTTCTTAGGGCTAGCTTCTACCAGCAGCCTGCTTTATCTTTTTGATGCAAATAAAAAATTGTATTTATAAAAAAATTCTATATTCACATAGGAACTGAAAACTCGTATTTCTCTAAAATCGCTGCACCAAATTTGATGACGTTTGTGGTATTTAAAACAAAAAGTTAGTATCGTGTGACTGTTGAAAAGGAATTATTTATTAGTTAGCCCGGCGAATACTTAATAAAAATGCACGAAGATCGCAATATTTCACAAGATGGAACAGTAAACTTTATAACTCTTTCACTCAGCAATGAAAAAATGATACCACCATTCTGTAAACTGCAAAATAGTATATGTCAAGCGGACAACTTTGATTTATTATTTATATCTTACGTGAAAATGTTATCTTTACAAGGGTTTGGCAAAATTCCTGCTCATATATAGTCCTGTATTTCAGATAAAAGTGAATTACACATATTATAGTCACTTTAGGAGCTTTAATGGAGGTAGTTTACAGAATTGCGATATCTGTTTGTAATGCAGAGTTACGGGTTTGTAAACGTCGTGGTTCTATAGTGTTAAAACACCAATTTATGGCAATTTTTGTAATACCTCTGGAGCCATAAGTCAATATTCTGCTTGCTAAAGTCACTTGAATTTAGCTTTCAATCTCAAGTGCTACAAATTTCATACAAGGGCTAACTCTAATACAGCCTACTCAAATACATGTAAAACGCGGCAAATCTTTAGTTAAGCAACCACTTAAGCAATTTGAATAAATCTTGTTACACTTGAGAGAAAAAGCTAAATTCTAATGCCTGTAGGAAGCATAGCTTTGATTTCGGGCTTGTTATGTTTTACGCAATTTCCTGAAATTTATATGTTTAAAACTAAGCAAATGCAGATATCGCAGTTCTATAGATTACATCCTTTAGAGCATCCAAAACGAACCAGTTTTCTGCAATAGTTTACAGCTTACAGCAAAAGTAGTATTAGTCATCTATTAATGGGATATTTCAAAGGGTTGTATACTAAGTCAATTTTGTCTGTTTTATATGTATGAAGAGGTGCAGTTCCCACAATTTGGATCATTTTTCATTGCTGAGTTACAATGTTGTAAACGTGATAGTTTCTTTTTTTATTTTGGAAATTTTAATATTTTGTGTCAAAATATAACACGCTAAATTAAAAATATGTTTCTGCAGTCATTATATTCAACATTTACATTTATATGTCGCAAGCCTATACAAATTTGATGCGGTGGTAGCCGAGGAAAACGATTTTTCAGTTCCCATGTGTTATGACAATAACCCCCGAGTTAAAGCTTCCTGTATAGAGCTGTGTCTTTTGACAATACTACATTCGCCAATGCTAGTCGGTGACTGTAAGCAACAACAAGAGGAAGAGAAAGAAGAAAGATTCAAGGCCGGTTCTAGGTAGATGTGATCCCGTGCTGCTTACTGAAACAAAGGTGTCGTAATGATCTTTAAATTTATTTCAGCCAACGGCGTGATGAGAAAAAAAAACACCTTCCCCTTTTCGATCAGATTCATCGAAGAGTGCCATCACGAATCACAATTTGGAAAAGCTGTACGTAACCTAATTTCTTTTTCATAAATGTAATGTCCCGATATGTAACGTCTCTTGGGCTACATGTTGTACAAAATACAAAGAGTGACATTTTTTGCGCCTACATTTTACGTCACAAAATAGTTATTCGAAGGCAGCCTCGAAGGTCTATGGGACCACAATGTAACACCAGCTCTTTATATGGCATCTTCGATCTTTCTGTAGCACTGTAAAGCAAGTGAATCAATGTTACGTTTCGGACTCAGCATCAAGAAAGCATGCATGAGATAAGCGCCGCTGCTCGCCGTTCCGATAGTGATTTCTTGATTACCCACTCAGCATTGATGACGACATAGCTAAGGTACTGTAAGCCACAGTAAGAAGCTCAGCCTCAACCGACCTTGCAACAAAACAGCACAGAAGTCATACGTTTCTATATACTGCGACGTTCATATGGCGGTAAAATTTAAAGAGCAACTAAAATTCCTGACCATAATGCACTCGGCGATCTCGTGCTCGTCTGCAGAACACCATAGCCACTCAGCCATGAATGCGGGTGGCTTGAGCGGGCGTTCCGTCCTCCGCATTAAGCGAATCTAACACACGTGACTGACCTTATGGCCGGTGCTTGCACTTCCTCCAGAGCAACGTTGAGCAGCTTGGAGAACACTCGCGCCCAGGTATCGAAGGGTCTCGCCGAGCTCGCGTTTTCGAACTGGCTTCGGTTCAACGGCGGCTCGTCGTCTGCTCTGAAGAGTACGGTGAGCGTTTTGCTCACTTGGTCGTCCACCGTGGCGAACGCTACGAGCTCTGCTTCGCACGTGCTCCGTTGGTCGGTAAAGTGGCGGCACACCCGCCGCAACTTGTCGTCGTACGCCTGCATAGCCTTCCACTCGCCTCTCGTGTGGATCCAGTCCGGGATAACATCCCTGGGTTGCAGGGTGACGATGGCGTCGCTGAACTTGTCAACGGTGAACACCGGGTCGAAGCCTACTTGGAAGTGGCTGTAGACTATTGCGTCGAGGAAGAATCCATTGCTCTCATTAGAGGTTTCTTTCTCCTTTGCAGGCTACAATGACGAGGAAAATGACACATTCTTGTTACAGTAAGTCCGTATTTATTAAGACTTTAAATTCTAAAGGAGTACGCCCCAATGGCCATTATATTGTAACTATATCCGCATGGCGAAAACAATATATTGCAGCAGATCCAACGGGTTGGAGTCTATATACATCGAAGCTTAGTGTGAGTCTATAAAGAGTCGAAACACCAGTACACGCACGCACACATGCACGCATGTACGCACGTTAAGCGAAGTTGCTGACTACTGGCGAGTACTACGGACGCCTTGACCACATGATGGTTTCAGAGGCAGCATGCGCATACATACGTAGCGCCATTCGAATCCATTCTACCTTCAAGAAGCTTTTACTTCCTCATTACCGTGCAGTCGTTGATGCGCGAAGGCAAACTTTCTGGTTCTTTTTGTTTCTTTCCCCCGCACGACCTGCGCTGCCACTGCCGTGGATGCACGGAGGCGAGCGTCTTCAGGTGGTGCTACAAGCAACACAGCGACGCACGCAGCACGCGCAGCACCCTGCCCGGCATCTGGTCCTTACAGTAATGCCACCGTCTGTTGATGTTGGGTGAAGTCTCGCTTGCTGTAGTGAAGTATTCAGTCGGAACATCAGTGCGCAAGGGGGGTTTTCCTTGTACTATACCCGACGCCAACTATCTGTGGCAGCACAGCCAAAGATACGAGCACGCACTCTCCCGTGCCGAGTTTCTTCACTTTTTTACTACGCCAAGTACTGCCGACGTGTCGTTGGCGGTTTACAGGACCACGAAAACTAGACTTGTATACGAGAAATCCAGAAAACTAGGAACAGCAAGAAACGGAAATCCTTTCCGTAAGCAGCTTTTTATTCGTTGTTAAATCAATCTCGAACAAAAACATAGTGGCGCGGTTTGTTCCATGGTGCGTAGCTTCCAGTTGCTTACATTCGCGGACTACATGCAGATGGGCAGTAAAATATGCGTGCTTAAGCTTGGTAGCTTTCGCTGCGCTGCAACGGGAAGTTTTCACCCGGTATAGTCGTGTTCACACGTACATTCAATAAAGAGTTTTAGCTGACCGTGTATGGTTCGACGAGCTCCGACATGTCCGACCTGCCAACTCTCCCGATTTGTGTGGGAGATTCCTGAAGTCTGACCAATCATCCCAAAAACTGCTCAGACTCATCAGGGGAAGAACTGAGAAAATAAATAACGCTTGATGCAGCACAGTCGTATCACAATTGGCCTGATGCACTGGTCGATAGCTGAAGCCAGATTTAAATCTAAGCCATTTGTACGTAGAGAGTGAAAGCCTAATTATAGTCGCTTAAGATCAGGAGGCGTTGACGAGTGGGCGTAAGTCAAAGGCATGATCATCATCATCGGCCTATATTTATGTCCACTGCAGGAAGAAGGCCTCTCCCTGTGATCTCCAACACCCCTCCCTTGCGCTAGCTGATTCCAGGTTGCGCCTGCAAATTTCCTAACTTCATCACCCCACCTAGTTTTCTGCCTTCCTCGACTGCGCTTCCCTTCTCTTGGTATCCATTCTGTAACTCTAATGTTCCACCGGTTATCCATCCAACGCATTACATGGCCTGCCAAGCTCCATTTTTTCCCGTTTAATGTCAACTAGAATATCGGTTATCCCCGTTTGTTCTCTGATCCACACCGCTCTCTTCCCGTCTCCTTGCGTTAGGCTTAACATTTTTCGTTCTCTCACTCTTTGTGCGGTCATTAACTTGTTCTCGAGCGTCTTTGTTAACCTCAATGTTTCTGCCCCATATGTTAGTACCGGTAGAATGCAATGATTGTACAGTTTTCTTTTCAACGACAGTGGTAAGCTCCCAGTCAGGATTTGGCAATGCCTGCCGTATGCACTCCGACCCAATTTTATTCTTTTGTAAATTTCTTTCTCGTGATCAGGGTCCCCTGTGAGTAATTGACCTAGATAAACGTACCCTATTTTACAGACTCTAGAGGCTGACAGGCGATCCTGAATTCTTGTTCTCCTGCCAGGCTACTTAAGATTATCTTTGTCTTCTGCATGTTATTCTCCAACCCCACTCTTACACTTTCTCGGTTTTAATTCGTCCCCATTGTTGCTGAATAGGACAATGTCATCTGCAAACTGTCATAAGACAAACTATCATCTGTCATAGGACAATGTCATCTGCAATTCGCCGTTGATTCTCACTCCTAAGCCTTCGCAGTCTAAAAGCGTAAATACTTCTTCTAAGCATGCAATGAATAGCATTCTAGAGATTGTGTCCTTGCCTAAACCCTTTCTTCATAGGTACCTTTCTACTTTTCTTTTGGAGAACCAAGGTTGCTGTGCAATCCTTCTAGATATTTGCCGAAGATATTCACGTATGCCTCCTGTACTCCTTGATTCCGCAATGCCTCTATTATTGATGTTATCTTTACTTAATCAAATTCTTTTTCATAATCTATGAAAGCCATATAGAGAGATTGATTGTACTCTGCAGATTTCTCTATTACCTGAATGACGACATGGATATGATCCATAGCAGAATATCCCTTCCTGAAACCAGCCTGTTCTCACGGTTGGCTGAAGTCAAGTGTTGCCCTGATTCTATTCGAAATAATCTTGGCGAATATTTTATACAATGCTGAAAGCAAGCTGACGGGTCTATAATTCTTCAATTCTTTAACGTCTCCCTTCATACGGATGAGTATAATGCTGGCTTTCTTCCAGCTTTCTGGTACACTTGAAGTCGTGAGGCATTGCGTATGAAGGGCCGCGAGCTTTTCAAGCATATCTCCTCCATCTTTGATTAAATTGATTGTTATTGCATCTTCTCCGGCAGCTTTTCCTCTGGTCATGTCTTCCAAGTCCATTCTAACTTCATCGCTAATTATAAAAGGAGCCTCCGTATCATGTTCATCAATACTTCCAATGAAAGTAGTGCTCTGAGAACAGTACATGTCAGTATAGAATTTTTCCGCTGCTTTTATTATGTCATCGAAATTGCTGATGATAATGCCCTGCTTATCCTTCAGTGCATATATTTTGCCTTGTCCTGTGCCAAGTTTTCTTCTCACTGATTTCATGCTGCATCCATATTTTACTGCTTCCTCAATCTTTTCCACGTTATAATTTCGGATATCCCTTACTTTCGTCTTGTTGATCAGTTTCGACAGTTCAGCGAATTCTATCTGATCTCTCGAGTTTGATAATTTCATGTTTTGCTGTTTCCTTATTAGGTCCTTTGTTATTTGGGAGAACTTACCTACTGGTTGCCTTGGTACCTTACTTCCCACTTCAATTGCTGCTTCTGAGATCAGCTTCGTTACGGTTTCATTAATTACCTCTATGTTGTCTTCATCTTCCTGTTCTAAAAGCTGTATATTTGTTTGCGAGCACCAGCCTGAATTGGTCTGATTTTACCCTCAATGCGTCTAGGTTGACCTGTTTCTTTTTGACTAATTAGATTCTTTCTCTCTTCAAATTGAGAGAAATCCTAGACCCATGATCACTGCACTTTATCCTAGCTAGCACTTCTACATCCGGCACTATGCTGGGATCGGCAGACAGTATGAAATCTATTTCATTTCTTGTCTCTCAATTAGGGCTTTTCCAGGTCCACTTCCTGTTGCTGCGCGTACTGAAGGAGGTATTCATTATTCGGAGCCTATTCCTTTCCGCGAATTCTACCAACATCTCTCCTCTAGTGTTCCTAGAATCGATGCCGTAGTTGACAACTGCTTGCTCACCAACCTGCTTTTCCCCCAGTTTTGCATTGAAGTCGCCCATTACTACATTATACTGAGTTGCACCTTCCTCATTGCTAATTCAACATCTTCATAAAACTGTTCTATTTCTTCATCATCGTGACTGGAGGTTGGGGCATAGGCTTGTACTACCTTCATTCTATACCTCCTATTAAGCTTTATTATAACGACTGCTAGCCTCCCAATAATGCAGTAGAATTCATCAATGTTGCCAGCTATGTCCTTATGGACTAGAAATCCTACACCGAATTCTCTCTTATCTGGAAGGCCTCTGTAACAGGGGATGTGGCTGTTAGTCAGTACTGTATAAGCCTCACCAGTTCTAACTTTACTAAGGCCAATAATATACCAGGCAATACCTGATAATTCTTCAACTATCACTGCTGAACTAGCCTCACTCGATAGGGTGCGAGTGTTGAACGTTGCCAGGTTCAGTTTCTAGTGGCGGGCTGTTCGGACCCTGAGATTCTTCGCACCCTCTGCCGCGTCGCAGGTCTGACCGCCGCCTTGGTCTGGTGCTCCGCAGCCGATGGGGACTGAGGGCCATGGGTAAATTGTAGGAGTTATGAGGGAGGTAGTGGCCGAATACTGCACCAGGAAGGCTAATTGCTGTTCTGGTGAGTGAGTGACTTTGATCAAGCTTAGTGGGCCTTCATAATTTGGATGCACCTCGACTAGTGCAGCCCCACTAGCTCTCGGCGATATTTTTTGCCGGTTAAGGCGCCACTGCATGCCTGTAAATGTAATGGACAGGGAAAAAAAAGGCGAACAGAACACTACACGTCTATGCATACAACGCCAAAATCCTCGAAGAAGACCCTAAATCATTGGGAATTGAAATGTCATACGTTCGTAATCTACATCCGTTATTAGCGCACGCAATAGTGCCACTGAGAGCCTCGTTGACTTCACGGTTGCACTATCAGACTCGCTTTCAATTTGCGGTCAAAGCTCTTGCGTGCGACTCATGCATTAAAGAAACAAAAACAAAAAACTTCCGCAAATTACGAGTTCAAGACTACAATAGGATTCGCGCTTATTTATAAGTAGTTTCATGCATTAATGAAACTCAAATGCTGCCGTCGTCAAAATACACGTGCGAGACACGCACAGCCTTAGACATATCCTTACATAATACGTCGAAGAGAAAAGAAACCTCTAGAGTATACCATTAGCAAAAGCGATCCGCGCAGCCCGTCACGTGCGTCACAGTGAAGCTACATTATTACTTACAGCGCGAACAAATCAGAGACGGGCAAAGAACAGAGATGGAATATGAGGGACTTACGTCGTGCAATATCCGTGCCGTAAATATGAGATCATTCTAATGCATTGAATGGAACTGCAGCTTATTCACATCTGCTTAGCCACATCATGCTCTGAAGCTAACGCAAAGGGTAGGGGGCGAGGGGGGTATTCTGCAAGAGTCCACCTAGTGGACTGGCGAATTCGGCTGTCCGCGATTGGCTCCAGCTGCACGAGTGAGAAGGAGACTTGCTCCTTCTCACTCATGCAGGTGGAGCCAGTCGCCGATAACCGAAATGGCCAGTCCACTAGGTGGACCGTTACAGAGTACCCCTCCAGAATGCAGCAGATGGGCTCGCGATCGTCACCTGTGGCCAAGTCAGACCGCCTTGCGCCAAGAGGTTGCGGAACTCTCCGCTATCATCGCGGCGTCGCTGCGCCACGGCCTCGCAGCTCTGGTAGAGCAGCGCGGCCTTCTGGCGCAGTGTCTGAGGTCCCCCGTCGGTGGCGACGACGACGGCGCGTGCCGTGGCAGCCAGTGATGCCACGTACTCGTCCCGGTGTGCCTGCCTCATGGACACGTTGTGCTGCGAGTCCCAAGTGGAGCACACGAAGCGGTAGAAGTTGTCGCACGGATCAATCGTCGTGCTGATGCTGCTGCGGATGAGGCGGCTGAACTCGGCGCAGCCACCCGTCTCGCAGATGGAGTAGAACTTGGTCGGTATCACCGGGAACGGGAACATCACCTGAGAGACAGGTCCATGGCATAAATGCCTTGTGATAAGTTGCGTCGATTTCAGAGTGACTGCATAACCTACATTCTTCCATGCTAGAACTGAGGGCAGGCGCCGCAGTTAACATCAATTCACCCGTTATGTTTTACCAGCGGAGCTGTTCAAGCTCTCGGTTAGGCCGCGTAATGCAACAAAAACTGTGGACCGATCCTGGAGGTCGTGCAGAAAGGGTCTATGCGCAAGGGCACACACTCCTGCGAACTAGCGAAGCTGTTTAAGCTCGAGGATGGTCCGTCGAGTGTACGCCGCAAAACCTCCGCCTGGCGATGACGTCACCATGCGTCGCCTAGCAACGCTTCTGCCCTGCTGCGCCCACCGCGCCGAGCCTCGCCACAGCTGCGTGAGCCCTACCGTCATCGCCACGCCGCATCGCGTCGCGTTACCTTTGCCGAGCCAAGACGTCACTGTGCCCTGCGGAGTGATTGCCGCGGCTGTGCAGACGTGGAGCTAAGCCATGACGTCACTACGCCGACCCATGGGATCTATAGCTCCACGTCGCCGCCACGGCGACACAAAAGCCCCGCCGTCTCGGCACCGAGCACATCACCGCAAAGAACGTCACTCCCGTAGAAGGAAGGAAGGAAGCGCGGCGCGACAACTACCGCGCCGCTACTCGATAGCCAGTGAGATGACTTCGGTGCTATCCCGAGCATCGCGCCGCCGAAGCGGCGGCGAAACGTCGGTGATTCGCAGAAGATCCGGAGTTACGAGCCTGCGAAACTGAGCAACAGCGCTTGAGCGTCCAGAAGCCTCCAGATACTTTAATGACCCAGTGTTCGTTGCTCCTTGCGCTGTAGATGATTCCGGCGTGATCTTGCGAAAAACGTGTCCGAGTCTCCAAGCATAACCTCGCAAAAACTTTGCCGAACCGAGATAAAGCTAGATGGGGTCGCCAGCTTCGCTGTCTGCCCAGTCTTCGCACCACTAGTGTGAAGCTGCACTAATTTTTTAAGCATACGTTCTGCTTTGCAATCAACGAAACACGCGGCATTAATAATAATAAACACGCGGCATGTCGATAATAAGCTACAGGAAATATTTCCAGCGTCCCTGAGAGCGCTTTTTAACACCCTTTACGAGATCATCGTTCTCACTTTCTGAGAAAGCAGGTAAACTACAGCGCGCCAAGCCTTGTGGAAGGCCTCGTTACCGTTTTTGTACGCAGACATAAACACTTTGCATAATTATGCTGGGCGTGCGCACGTAACAACACTATACAAACGAAATTACAGTGGTGCAAGCGTCAAGATTTTATTAGAAAACTTGTCTTTTTGTGAGATTGCCTTAAAAAACTAACAATAATTAAGGTGTCGCAAATTTGATGTTCGTTAACTACGTATAGTTAACGAAATCAACGTATCTTAGTGTCTTCTCCCGTGGCGCGCAAAATTAACGTTCGTTAAGATTTCACAATTTCAATTTTTCTTCAATATACATAGTTAAGCAAAGGCGAAAAATGCGTGAGTGCTCTCGGATCTCATCGGATGTTCTCGCAGTAGAGCGGCGAAGACTTTCAGCGGACTGGCTCCAAACTGGATCTTTTGCCATCGTGGAGGCAGTGTCCCGTGCCAGCTTAGCTGTTGCGAGATTTTCATGCGTAGTGCAGCAGAGAGACACCATAGCCTACACTCACTCCCGGCAGTGTCCATATAGGGAAAGAATAACCGACGCCTTCCGGTGCGCGCAGTGTCACTCAGGCCCCAGTTGTGACTAATGCGATGGAAATAAAAAATTTGTCGCAGTTTCACCTGAAAGGCGAAGCATCAATTGCGATAGCAAATTTGTAGAGAGCTATACGGAGTAATGATAGTAGCTTTATCAGCTGTATAAACTTGGACATGCAGCAGCACCGGCAGCACGCAGAACTGTTGTCGACGCCGTCGGCGTTTTGCCCGCGTTCGCACAAAATGCGTGCGGCGTTGGTGAGTGTTGCCGGAGCCTCTGATATAAATAGGCACTTGGTGCCACAGCTAAACGTCGCCTCCCTTCCCTCCCCCTCCCTCCCACGGTCTTTCGTGCGTCAAAAGAAGGCGCGTTTGCTCTACATATATGGTGATTATAAAGGAGGAAAGAGACGCCTACTTCTGCAGCACTTAAGGGAGCACTGGCAGAGAACGCGCGTTTGTTCTCCGCCGTGCGTTCACTCCCCGTGAAAGCGCGCGTCCCTCGCGCCCTTTCACTCGCACATACAGCGTTCGGCGGCGCGCGGCGGCGATTTCATCTCCATTGACGTCATACGGAACCTCACGGCGACGGCGACGACGACGGCGACGACGACGGCAGAAATCTGCTGTGGAGTGTCCATATAATTGCTATCGCAATAAAATAAAGGGAATGCTATGTACCAGAGAGTGTATGCATCGGAGGGTAGATGATAGCTGTCACATTACAGACACGTTATGGATGTTGGATGTGTCCCCTATTGCTGTCGCAGTAAAGTTATCTCCTACGTTCAACTGGCCCGCAAAAGAAACACAAAATTTACACGAACCCTGTAGAGAAGGATCATGAGTATGAGGAATATGATGCCTCCGCTGAAGCCGTACGCCGGGTACTTCCAGGTGTCCCACGTGGTAGGCTTGCGTCGGCCAGAAGCGGCCTTGGAAGGCTCGGGCTTGGCGGGTGGTGCAGCTTTCGACGCGCTCGCAGTAGCCGACGGTGGCTTGCAAGGAGCTGCGTCAGCCCCTTCGCCATTCTCCTTTTTAGTTGGCGCCTTCGCCGAAATCCTCGTCGCGTTGTCGTGCTTAGAGGATTGGGGATGTCTGCGCGAGTGGTGCGACTGGTCTGCGGTGTTCCCCCACCCGGCTGAACTCGAGACCGACCTCTTCGAACCACGTCTCAAAGGCAACTTCCCGGTCTCACCTGGAGTACAAAGGTAGCGAAATAAAACCGACCTTACACTCTGTTTTGAAATATTCTGCTAGTTTTGTTGAAGCTGCGTATGGGAGATGCTACACGGCGCAGGGGCACCGGTATTCGTCTGAACGCCCCCTCACGTCTGCCTCACGTCTGCCTTTTTGCAGACGTGGAGTAGCACACATTGGCGAAGGAAAGTACTGTAACAACAAAACTGTGCAGATTTTGTGTACAGTTCAAGAGTAGTTTACTCGAGGACTATTCCGCGTTCACCTGAATTTGCGAGTACTCCGGAGAAAGGCGCTTACCGTTCATCGAAGAACGAACGACAAGCGCTACTTTCAACTTTTTTTAGACAATGTTAGAAAGCAATGCGCATACGCCGTTTTATTTATTAATTGAGGCTTATTCGCGTGGTCGGCTTTGCCGTTCGACTGGGGAGGCCTCTTTCCTTTTCTCTTCTTTTATTTCCTTTACCCCTTCCCTGTGCTGTGATGTTGATGTGTCCTCATAATGAGAGAAGACCGTTAGGGCGCTCCACTTTTCACTTCAGTTTGCTTCTTCAAAAGTCCCTTACTGCTTATTAATTGCTTCTCCAGTGACATCTCCCAGAACTGCCATTCGGTAAGCTGTATGAATAAATCTTAGCCGTCTCCTTAAACAGATCGTTTCATGATATGTGCGCGAACACTAACGCCAAGGTTTTCTTTCTGCGGTCATCCAATGGTATCCTATTGGTACGTAGAGCAGTTTGTCTACGTAAAGAGGAACAGAATAACTCGTGAGACCAAATATGCAGCAAGGGAGAAAAGTATGTTCGTCATGTGTTATGCACACGAACATCCCGCGTTCTAAATTTTCTTGAGTTAATGTTACATTTTTACACTGCACACCGTTCAGTGCCTTGTGGTCAGACATCGAAAATCTCCTACACGCAGAAGTTCAGCAATCACGCATATAGACAGTCAAACTGCGCGACCGCAATCTGAGGTTTTGGCGTATCGCTGAGCCCCGGCATGGCTATGCAGAGGGAAAGCGGCCTTGCGGAGAGCAGAGTAGAGGAGGGCGAATAGGTAGAGGCATGAATGGGAGAAGTGTACGTGGAGATCTGAGCCGGATGGAAGCCGGATGGTCTAAGCCCGATGATCTAAGCCGGATGGAACTCTACCAGCAATGCACTAAAAATAGCTGCTGCCCGACCCACATGGTGCGAATTTCTTGCGAAATACCCGCGAACGGCCGCGCGCGTTGTACGGCGGCTGTTCGTCGTCGATCAAGGCAGGCTAGATATGTTCGCAGGCGGTAAAACGCTCGCCGGAAGCGGCGCATGACGGTTGTCAGCGCGGACAAATCAGGGAGCGGTCGCGTCCAACTTCCTGCCGCCGCAATTGAATCGGCTAGCCAGCCAAAGAGCCTAGAGCGAACATGGGCGACAAAAGCTGCGCGCGTCGCGTACAACGATCGACTGATCACAGCTGTCCAGGCGCGACCAATATGGTTCAGTTAGAGTGTACCAGATTGGGAGAGTTGGTCCAACCAAGGCTCCCCGCTAAGGATTTTTTTTTATTGAAAGTTGATGGCGCCACAATCGTTTTCTTCCGAATGAGCGGCCCCGCGCGCCGGCCTACGCTTGGCACGTCGGAGACCCTACCGCTGCTGCGTGGAGCTTTTACAGGCGGATACTCGGTGGCGGCAACATTGGTGTTATTCCTCACGGATCTTTTGTAAATAAAATAAAAAAAAACAGCGGCGGAAAGAATGCAAACGACGCAACAACGACGGCGCATCGAGCAGACGACAGCTACTCAGCCCGTGAGCTCGCCTCAGCCAATGAGCGCTGCCGAAACAGCCGGAGCCAATGTTTATTGGCCAGACATTAAGAATAAGGCGACGGCAGCGCCGCCACAATTTGCATGTTCTTGCTTCACCCTCAGTGCTTGCCAAGGCGTCCGATGGGCCCACTCCCGCAATCTAGTACACTCTAGTTCAGTTGCCGATAAAAAACTATTTTTTCACTGCATTTTACTGGGAATGGGATCACGCTGTTTCTAGCAACACTGAAATCGTGGCGGCGGAGGCCGCCAGTATTTCGCCGCATGTGGGTGCAGCACGGCGGCTGGCGTTCCGCTGCGCTGGTGCGGGCCGCGCGAAGTTCGCCGTGAAAGTTCGCTCCATGTGGGCCGGGCTTAACACGCATTTACGAGGTATGCGTTTGTGAGCTGCACTATTGCTTCTGCGCTTGTCGATGTGCTCTGCCTGTACATAAATATGGAGCGCTATAACGTAAAAAGACTCCAAACTGTTTTATTGCGATATCAATTATATGGACACTTCAACCGGATTTGTGCCGTCGCCGTCGCCGTGAGGTTCCCTATAGATAAAATCTTCTCCGCGCGCCGTATGCCCGAGCGGAAGCGTGCGGGGACGCGCGCTATCACGGAGAGCGAACGCACTCAATTTCCCACGCGCAAGCAAGGAAGCGGGAAGCCAGCGCCGGAGGGAGCGGGGGGGGGGGGGGGGGGGGACGCATTTCTACTCTGCCAACAACCGCGCTCGTCGCTCGCTCGCACCGTCGCTTATCTCCACACGGCTCTGACCTTTATGCGCCGTGCATTCCCCGCTCAGTTTCCGTTGAAGCGATAGACCGCACGTACATGTACCTTCGCCCGTTGCTGCGGCGTATGCTTGCTGCCAGCGTTTTGACAGTCGTTGTCTGCAGTCATTCAGTGTGATCTATTCGTGTTTCTTTGTGCGCGCTCACACCACGCTTGTTCATTCAGTTAGTAATAGTCGGGCCACATTTTCCAACGCATGCTACACATGCAATGCTGCCCGGATCGACAGTGCAGCGCTACAGGTGTGTCCCTTCGCACGCGCTGCCCACGGGAAGCGCTTCTCATCAACACCACCGTTTCACACGCGCTTTCTCGTGGTCACCGAGTCTCTCTTCATGTCGGTCTACTTACGCCGCAGCACACCTGCTTACTTAATCAGCTCATGTTTACTACAATCTATATTGCTACCAAAGCCGCTCACCTTACTTCGTATGACATTGCTGCTTAGGGCGAAACTGTGACATTTGTCTGTGACAAACTGTGACAACTCCTGACGTCAAATTTACGTAACCACCGACGCCCCCGCAGAGCGCTGTCTGAACAACCCAATAAAACACTCTCCTCGTTTATAGGAGATCACCTTTGTTCACTTTCAGAACCAATAACATTGTCTACACTCAGCGGTTTTTCATATCTAATTGGCTGACAAGAGGCGAGGAACACGCTCTAGTGGAGAGGGTTTCAATGGGGCCGAGCCAGTGCAGTGAAAATAGATAACCGCATGAAGAAGGTGGTGCCGGCTTCTCCGATTGGTCCGCTTCGCCTTACTTAGCTTGCGGTGGCTGGTCGAAAATCGCGGCGGCATGCAACGGAAGGATAAGAATGCCGCTAAAACAGATTATCATCAAGGAAGAGCTGGCAGAGCGATGTCGCATGCATGCCGAAAGGGCTCGATAACGCTTTACTGCCACGCAAAAAGGTTTATCATGCGCAAATAAATACATGCTCACCAGCAGGTGCGAGTAGCGAGGGCCTGAGCGATCGGCGGGCAGCCATCTTCTATTACTTTCGGAACGGGGTAGTCTGTGGCTATTCAGAAAAATTTTCAGTTTTGTTCGGCCTATTAATGCATTTTTTTTCGCGTACATGTCACTTTGACGTGGTGAGTTTTCGCGGTTTTGTGAGGTCACGTGACAGACAGGCGAAGTGGGCGTAGCCAGAAGGCATTGGACCAATTACAGAGGGCTAATGGTGAAAAGGCGTCAAATCAGGAATGATTATTTTTATTTTGTGCAGTTTAATCATGCATAATCAGTCTGTACACGTTATATCAGATGGAGAGCTATCGCGGTTTTCGTGACGTCGCGTGACAGACAGGCGAAGTTGGGAGTGTCCTGAAAATGTTTTGACCAATCGTGGAGGCTGATTGCAGAAATTGGAATCAAAACAGTTTGGAAACATTTTACGTTATAGCGCCCATGGTGTCTATACATGCTGCCGTTCTTACGTGTGCTGCCTTGATGATCAGCTCTAGAACATTACTCCTTATGATCAGCTTCTACGACTGAGGATGTGGCTGCACTAACGAATAGTACGTGCTTCTACGGAACAAAGCAACCATGAAGCTAATGTCGCTTTATGGAGTAAGCACGGTCGAGTGCCTACTTTACAAAGTACAGTGGCATGGTCTCTTCGCAAATTGTCACAAGTAGTTCTCAAGGCCGATTTCCATATACAGGAAGTTTTATTAACGCCATCACACACGTGGCTCTCTTTACGCTGCCACCTTCCGCGAAAGCTCAGTGGCTATGGTGCTGCGCGGCTAGCTAAGATGGAGGTCGTTGGTTCGACCCTAGCAGCGGTGGCGGTCATTCTGATGCGAGCGCAATGGAGATCGATGCACTCGCATACCGTGTATTGGGCGCCTTTTTACGAACCCCAGATGTTGAAAATTATTGCCGAGCCCCACACTACGGCCTGCCTCATAACCACATCGTACGTTCGGCGCGTAAGAATCACAGAATTTAATTTTGATTTTATTGTTCTAATCATAACACAGCGGGAATACAAAGCTGCCTAAACATAATAAGTAGAGACTGTTACAGAAATTTCAATAGTCGTAGCCGCCCTTTGACACTGTACTCTCAATGCCAAAACGAAACGTAAACTAGACGCAAAAGTCCGTTGCGAGCTGCGTGGTAGTGTACTAGCCACACATTATGGAGGTTTGGGCTATCATTCCCAGTACTGGCTAGCTAAGGTCTAAGGAGATACGCAGCGCGTCCCCTCTCCGCAAAGCACGCTATAGGGAGCGCTGACTGCAGCCTTGGTATCAACGAAAGGTGTTTCATTCCTTGTTATGTCCTAAAGGCGCGTACAACACCGGGATTACGACGCGGCAGTCGCCGACTACGGGTGAAGATGAATGCTCCCGAGAAGTCCGCTCAGCCAAGCAGGCTCTTCCGAGCATGGTTCGCCACACAAAGGCGGGTCGTCTTGGTCAAAAGGATGCGGGACCAAGCGGGCCCGCACGTCCGACAGCCAAAAGCACCGAAGCTGAATCTACCAGGCCAAGGCGCTCGCGTACATCGGATGCTGAAGGAGAGATGCCGAAGAGAGGGCGAGAGGAGCCCGCTCCTTGGGCACTGTTCGTACGCGCGGCGCACAGCATAACGTGAGCCGCGCAGGCTACAGTAGGCTCCACGTCGCGGCGGCGTTAGCGGCCGCAGGGAATATACGCTATCCGAAATAAAACTGGATAGGCGTGTCCCTGCAAATCGCAGGGGTCAATGGCTCAAGTCACGCGTGGACCACAGAGGGTGATCCAAGTGATCCCCACAACATATACGGGCGTGTGTCCTATATCGTTGTATTTGGAAAATCGGAATACAACGGGTAATACTACTAGCCGAGGGTGAAATCGCCCGGCTTGTTTCCCGATTCATTCGATGCAATTAAGAGTGCCATCCGTCGCACGACCTGTTTTACCAAAAAAGACTGCAACCAACAGTTCTCCAACAGGTTCTTAGTTCTTTAATTATATGGCGCTTGTCTTGGTCCGTGTTTTTATGCGTGCGATTTCATTTGCGGCAGTATTCCAAAAAATATGTGGCCAAATATAGCACGACATGTCACACTTCCAATAAGTTCTCTTCGTGGTAAGGCGTCGGATCGGACGCAGGGGCAACTCACGGCATGCAGTCATATACGGACACCGAAGCAATTAAGGATAAAAATTTACTAAGTGTTTCGCTTTATGTGAAATTGGCTACGCTACGTAGATCAAGAAATCCGTTTTTTTTTTCAACATGACAGAAACTCGTTGTTTTAATAACTGTGTAGTGTACGATGCACCTCAAGAAATGTGGGACTGTTTGAAGGCACAAGTTCTGTGTGTGATGAGAAAGCGATGAGACATGTTTTATCGGAAAAACGAAAGTGTTATCCGCTAGATGAAATCAGGAGCCAGAAGTCTGGTTCCCGAGCAATCCAGGATAAAACATTCTGACTACTATCAAGAGTTGCCAATTTGCTGATTTTCAAAGCATATTTCTTTTATCTGGTATGCATGTCTGGAGTTACGCTCACTTATTAAGCTTCGTCCTACTATTTTACTATTTTATAACTCTGTGCAATTACTACGAGCTAATATATATGTAGTATATCACTATATACAATATATGCTTATATACTCGCTTTATTTTCTTGTACACTGACTGCTGTGCTGTCATAAAGGACCTTCAGGCACTTTCAAGCTGTTTGCAACAGCTTTTTCGATTGAAGGATCCCCAACGAATTGTATGACTTGTTGGAAATGAAGTTCTCATATTCATTCCGCGTCTTGGATACTCACCCAGAGAATGGTGACTTAGTTTTCGACTGTTGCTCCCGGGACCGACATTGCTTGCAGAACGCCGATCTGCGAAATTCCTCCGAGCCCAGGGCTTCGAGTTTTCTCCGGTATTTGCTGCGCAATTAAATGAAAAAAAAAGTTGGAATTAAGCCTTTCGCTCCCTGCGCTAACAGAAAACACGATGATCCTAATTCCAACGATTGGGCCAAAGAAAAGCATTGGCCATAAAAGACGCCAGCGTAGAGGGATCCGCATACTACACGCGGTTCATTATTCTGCAATAAATTCTCGGGGCACGAGCTTCCTTTACATTCCACAACTATCATAATAAATCTGATGCGGATGGTAATCGCACTAGCAACTGCGGGCTCTGCAGAAGAAAACAATCGCCACAGAGCCACCTCGGCGGGTTACATCACGGGGAAGAACCCACAAGAGCCTGCCGAAAGCTCTTGTGCGCAAAATTTGCGACCGTACAGCCTCTAAGTAAATAGGCGTGCCTGCCATCGACGGGCGTTAGCCATACTGATTTTGCTGTAGACGTTGTACTCATCGGCATTCTGTGCAGCGTATCACCAGCACCAAACCGCGTATAAAAAACCTCAGAACGCTACAAAGACCTTGCCCGAGGGCACGGTTGAGAGCGTTGCAATACGATAGCGCATGAGGGCAGTCACGTGGTTGTATTTAATATGTTGCAGGCTTTGTGTAAACGCCGAAAAAAATCACCACGCAGCATGTACGTTGTCACAGAAAAATTCGATCGTTCGTTTATGAATCCCCTCTACACCGTAACGAAAAGCAGTTTGCCCTAAAGTGAATATTAAAATTTTGCATAATTCATATTAGTGAAATAACTAATTAGGTGGAATATAAGAAAATCTCAGGATCGCCACTTGATCGTAAACCATATCTCGTTGGGTTCATTCAGCTGAGGTTAACCACTACATTTAAATCCTTGGTTCCAGTTACGTCAAACACCCTAAAGCAGCCACCGAAACAAGTTGTTCCTTTTTTATTGCATTTACCATGTACTTAAGATTATAAACCTAAGAGCATGAGTGGCCACATTTTATGCATGAATGGCCTCAGTTTCCCTATCGGGATATCTCCCACACTGCTTTGATGTAGCTTGAAAATAAGATTCAGAAGCCCAAACTAAAACACACGTACAGCATAAACATTCTGCCCGTATAAGATACTCAACGTGCATCCCTGACTATCTACTCACGAATAAACATCTGAGTTCATCCGCGCATCAATGGGTCTCTTCGCGAGACGCCCTTCCTCATCAGTACTTTATCGCTTTTCTCCTTAAGGATTATGTTAGCTGCTGATTCATTGTAGATATGTCCTCCAAAATTCAGTATGCTTTCTCACTCCTTGAAAGCGCAATGACACCATTATTGCTGTTACCGCTATTTGGTAGACCGCATTTACGTAATCTATGAAAGCCATACAGGTATGAAGATCGAGGGACTATATTTCACAGACTTCCCAAGTGTGGAAATTTTAACATGATTATGATGCAGTGTTGAATGTACCTTTCCAAAACAAGCCTGTCGTCGTGGTTGTTTGACGTAAAGTGTTTCCCACACTCTGCTCGAAAGTGCATTACTGAATAATTCTTATAATACGGAGAGCAAGCCAATGGGCTCATGATCCAGCAGTCCTTTAGCGGCACCCATCGTATGGCTGAATAAGTTGACATTCCTTCAACCATTTGGTGCAGTTGCTGTGGTTTTGCACAGCACGTAAACGGTCGCAAGCATTAAGAGTACAATTCCCCCCCCCCCCCCCATCACTTAGCAGATCGACGGCTATTTCATATTTTACTGCAGATTTTCTTCCAGGCATATCTTGTTAAGGCCTTTTGGAACGCATACCATACTACACACACTACCAAAATTTTATTGCGATAGCAATTATATGGACACTCAAAAGCAGATTTCTGCCGTCGTCGTCGCCGTCGCCGTGAGGTTCCGTATGACGTCAATGGAGATGAAATCGTCGCCGCGCGCCGAACGCTGTATGTGCGAGTGAAAGGGCGCGAGGGGCGCGCGCTTTCACGGGGAGTGAACGCACGGCGGAGAACAAACGCGCGTTCTGCGCCGTGCTCGCTTAAGGGCTGCAGAAGTAGGCGTCTCTTTTATTGCGATAGCAATTATATGGACACTCAAAAGCAGATTTCTGCCGTCGGCGTCGCCGTCGCCGTCGCCGTCGCCGTCGCCGTGAGGTTCTGTATGACGTCATTTGGAGATGAAATCGTCGCTGCGCGCCGAACGCTGTATGTGCGAGTGAAAGGGCGCGAGGGGCGCGTCTTTCACGGGGAGTGAACGCACGGCGGAGAACAAACGCGCGTTCTGCGCCGTGCTCGCTTAAGGGCTGCAGAAGTAGGCGTCTCTTTTCTCCTTTACAATCACCATATATGTAGAGCAAACGCGCCTTCTTCGGACGCGCGAGAGGCCGTGGGGGAGGGGGAGGGAAGGGAGGCGACGTTTAGCTGCGGCACCAAGTGCCTATTTATATCAGAGGCTCCAGCAACAGTCACCAACGCCGCACGCATTTTGAGCTAACGCGGGCAAAACGCCGATGGCGTCGACAACAGTTCTGCGTGTTGTTGCTACCAAAGCCGCTCACCTTACTTCGTTTCCTCCTTTACAATCACCATGTGTAGAGCAAACGCGCCTTCTTCCGACGCGCGAGAGGACGTGGGGGAGGGGGGTAGGGGGAGGGAAGTGAGGCGACGTTTAGCTGCGGAACCAAGTGCCCATTTATATCAGAGGCTCCGGCAACAGTCACCAACGCCGCACGCATTTTGAGCGAACGCGGGCAAAACGCCGACGGCGTCGACAACAGTTCTGCGTGTTGCCGGTGCTGCTGCATGTCCAAGTTTATACAGCTGATAAAGCTAATATCATTACTCCGTATAGCTCTCTACAAATTTGCTGTCGCAATTGATGCTTCGCCTTTCAGGTGAAACTGCGACAACTTTTATTTGTGCAACTACGTCAAGCCGTGCTTGCGGGTATACGTTAGACACTGGACAGTTGAGTATACTCATCCTCTGGGCCCACATTGAATTAAAACATTTGCTAATAACATTGTCACGCTTACCATTGCCTATACGTTTTATCCTCTGGCAAACTGGATGTATGTCTTGCTGATTTGTCCTCGATCGTTCTTGACTGCTCTCTGAAACTTTCCAATGTTTGTAATTTCAAATGTGATTTACGTTTCTATTGTTATTCAGTTCTGACTTATCAACCAATTTCACCTGGTCTCAGAGATTCAAGATTATCACGCCCTGACTTCTATTATATCACGTGTGGCTTGGGAGAGATTGCCTGTTGTCTCTTTCTGTGTGGATGCCTTATACCTGCGACTTGTAGTACGGCGTCTGAAATTATTTGCTAAAGAATCATTCATTGCTTTTCATTATCTGTGATTGGCACGGGCCAGTGTAACCTGCCAAGGGCCAGAGAGTGCGTCGCATGTGTCACTGATGCCTATTTAACAATGAACTGACCGATGGCTTTCAAATTTTTAGCAGAAAAAATAACTTCAAGATACTCAAGTATACCGTGCTACGGTATGTTGACAAATGGTTCTTACGTGTTTTGGTAAAGTAGGCCTTATGTTACGAGGCTAATGCAAGGGAAAACACGGGGAATGCGGGAGATGGAAATTCAGGACAAACAGCAACGGGAGAACAACGCGAGAGCCGGAGCCGACGTTTCGACAACTGGACTTTTCTTTTTCAAGGCGACATATGCTCTCTGCGGCACAGTATGTATAGGTATGGTTCTTCTAAATGGGAGAGAGATTAATGGCTTCAGAATGGCACAACAAGGAAGACGAAAAGACGAAAGATCACACGAACACAAGCGCCGACTCACAACTAAAGTTTATTCCATATCACAGCAACAAGCAAGACGTAAAGTTGTGAGTCGGCGCTTGTGTTCGTGTGATCTTCCGTCTTTTCGTCTTCCTTGTTGCGCCGTTTCTGAAGCCATGCATCTGTACCAACTCGCCCAATTGTCAGTGCTACTCAACGAGAGAGATAAAGCGGGCGAGCGAAGTCACGAGCGAGGGTGTGTTAGCGGCGAGAGTTTAGAATTGCGGTGAGGGTGTAGCGGCGAAGGTGTAGAACCTACAATGACACGTCGACTGGCTAACACACGGCGTTGCTTTAAATTCCTCCACCAATGATTAGCAGCGTATTAACTTCCTTTTCAATTCTGCACCCACGCCGCTAATGCACCCTCGCTCGTTACCTTCGCACATCCACCTTAGACTCTCTCCCCTTTAGAAGAACCGTACCTATACAGGGTGTCCCAGCTATCACGCAGAACGATTTAAAAAAAGAGGAATGGCATTATGCGAAGCCAACCTAGTGCGTATTGTTTCCAGTACAGTGGAGTAGCCGCCAGTTTTTTTTTTCGTTACTGAGATTTCATTATTAATTGTAATAATTACTGAACTTGAGAAGTACTGTCCTAATTATCAAAGTGTCAATGAGAAAGTTGTAGAGCAACATGAAAAATTCCCGATACAGCTTTCTGTTGCTCAATACGTGCTACATAAATGTGTTTTTCCGAGTGTGAAATAAGCCCGCGAATATGCGCATAATCCGCCGTTTGCATGTCCCGAGTGCGCATGCGCTGTACCCTAGCGGCGAGCGCCTGAAACGTTTTGTACGGCGTCGGTGGTTCGTGCAGCTGACGACACACGCGTATGCAGCATAGCCGTCGATCACGCAAACTCTTTTTTTTTTTTTTGTCGGCGCTGTGCCGGTCGACGACGCGGTATTTGCGCTGTGCTTCGGTAGAAACTTCAGCTGTGCACAGCGATATTCGGTTAACGTCCGGTACATCACAATATGCCGAAACGACACCGATGTCGGTCAGAAGTCGACCTCACGCCAGCGCCAACGCTCGGCCGGCTGTAGTTGTGATACTGTGCCAGTGGGAGACCTATACTGTTATACAAGTATATGACGAAGAAGCGACCGACCACGCGACCGACGACAGCGAGTGATGGTAGTGTGATAAGCTTTCGTGCTGACGAAGCCGACAAAACCAGTGTGCTGATCGCCGTGCGAGCGGCCGCCGAGTGAGAACATCGCACCAACAACGTGGATATCGCCGCAAATGTGCTCGTGTATGTATTTATTGACGCTCAAATTGAGTCGAAACGTGCTTCCGACGCTGATATGCACGATTCCCAGCCCTTTAAAGCCCTCCACATCAAGTTTGAGGCGGTGTCGATCTCGTTCAGGCAGCTTCATTAAGACTGACACGAGTTCGTCCGCTACCGGCGGACCTGAAATATAGGATAAGCAAGGACGAAGGAAACTGCTTATATAGTTCGATACTGACCTTACGGACTTGAAGTGAACCACTCTTAGCATACTACGATGCACACACAGAGTGGGAAGCGGCGACACAATGCAGTGCTAATACCGCGATACAGGCACCGTTCTTGAACGAAGGCTGTCGGTCACACTCGCCGGCGCAACTACGGAGAGTGTATTTTTATGCTGCCAGATTTAGTAGCTACCGAAAACACAGTTTGCCTCTTATGCTAAACAGGCAACAAGTGATGACCCTTTCGATACTGCATCGTAAGCAACAACACCGCTCGTTACCACGTGAGTACGGCAGGAATCGGCATTTTCGCGTGCCAGTGCGGCTAGGTGGTCGTTGTGGCCGTTTTCGATGTGCCCGGTACGTTCATGCCTTCTCGTCTCAGTGTGGTCGCTTTTGATATATGCATGAGAAGTGTTCATACATGTATTTGAATATTTCCTCATTATTTCGTGTACGTGAGCGGATGCACGGTTTCTGTACTTCAAGCGAACAGCGAGCGGTGGCCGTACGCGTGCCGAGGTAAACAAATGCGCCGTTCTTGCGTTGCATAAATACTCTGGGCGCAGTGTCGCCCCTTCAAAGAGCTATGGCCACTGTGGTCAAGACTCACCTATAAAAGCAGTTTTTATCATCCTATTAGCGTACGTTCAGAGCAGGTCTAACAGTGGCAAATGCATGAACTCAGCTGCTATACGATACGGCTAACCTCCGCTGAGCGGAATCAACCGCAGCTTAAACTTGATGTGGACGGTTGGCGAGTGCTCACGTTCGTGCATTTCAACTTCCGAAGCATGTTTGGACGCATAAATATGAATAACAGGAATACAAGCGTACGCGCTGTGTCAATCGCGTTACGGTGCGATGTATTCGTTCAGAGGCACATAGCACGGTGTCTGGTTTTGTCGGCGTAGCTGCACGAAATCCCGTCACCATATTTCGACGACTTGCGGTTGTAAGTCGCACCAGAGTCATTGCTGGCCTAGGCGTCCTGTCCAAGAAGTGGCCAGTCACACAAAACGAAAATTACAACGCCTGACAAATGCTCAAAACCATTTCAGCTCGCTTCTTGCAGCGTGCCTCCGTATCCCGCGGCGCCCCGACGCCGTACATTTTGTTTTTCGCCGAGCCCGCTAAGGTGGCGCCACAGCGCAATGCAAAAGGCGGATTGGCGCACGACTGGCCGCTCGAGGCACTTTGCGTGTATTCGCGGGCTTCTTTCATGCTCGGAAAAAAACTTTTATGTAGCACGTATTGAGCAACGGAAAGCTGTATCGGGAGTTTTTCATGTTGCTCTACAACTTTGTCATTGACACTTTGATAATTAGGACGGTACTTCTCGAGTTAGATAATTAATTACAATTATTTAAATAAATCTCAGTAACGAAAAAAATACTGGCGGCTACTCGAGTGTACTGGAAACAATACGCACTAGGTTGGCTTCGCGTAACGCCGTTCCTCTTTTTTTTTTAATCATGCTGCGTGATAGCTGGGACACCCTGTATATACTGTGCCGAGGAGAGCGTATGTCGCCTTGAAAAAGACAAGTCCACTTGTCGAAACGCTTGTCTCTTGCTCTCGCCTTGTTCTCAGTGTTGCTCATAGCCAGGTTAATCCAATCAAGACATACTTACGTTCACTGCCTTGACGATTTAGCTTGGAAGACAAGCGTGACAATCGTAATGTTGGCTTGGTAGTTTCGCCTGCAAATATTGTACATTGCACAATCACTACGACAATATTTCACAACACTGGTACTAACATGTTGTACTAAAATAACACAACTATCATCGTTCTGCTCAGTGTTCTCTTTAAGAGCTGCCAGGAGTAATATAAATGTTTTTCTGATGGTTAGGACAGCGTTCGTGTTGTCCTGCAATAAATTCTGTTCATTAAGTCAAGCAGATGTGTTGTAAGAGCTTGAGTTGCAGCATTGTAGAATATTATAAGTGCGTTGAAATCACATTGTAAGGAACGAGGGATATTACTGCAGTCGTCAGGTAATGAACGGGAAGCAATATGGCGCGAGAATTCGTTGATTAAACCGCCAATGGTCATGTTCCAGTTCTAAGTATTCTAAAACACTGATAATCATTTCAGGAAATATGCATTCTCGGATAGCCCATTTAACACATCATCCACTTGAGAAAAATCATTACTTTTTTATGGCACACCTGCTTGAAGGAATCAAATGTTGTGCATATTTGTATCATAATGAAGCTTTCCTAATGATATGCTGTTGCGTTGCAGTCGGCTAATACTTCAGACAACTAAGGCCCTGGCCTGTACTTGTTACCAGCCGCATCAGGGGCACTTTATGGCCTTCCGTCTCAGAAACTCATGCTCAGAGGTGCTCTGTGCATGTAAAAAAAAATTATGGGGTTTTACGTGCCAAAACCAGTTCTGATTATGAGGCACGCCGTAGTGGGAGACTCCGGAAATTTGGACCACCTGGGGTTCTTTAACGTGCACCTAAATCTAAGTACACGGGTGTTTTCGCATTTCGCCCCCATCGAAATGCGGCCGCCGTGGCCGGGATTCGATCCCGCGACCTCGTGCTCAGCAGCCCAACACCATAGCCACTGAGCTCTGTGCATGTATGTGAGGCCTTGTTACGCACATGCCATAACATCACAAAAATTCTAGCTTGTTCTATCTTTTGCTCTCTGGTTGTAGATAGCCCGTTGCAGTCGTATTAAGCATGGGTTTTGCAGCGTTCGTTGCTACCTGCTGCCACGCGTGAGCAAAGTCTATGCAGGGAATTTTACAGATGGACACTGTACAACGTACTCCGTCAGACAACCTGCAGTCTCCTCCTGAAAAAGCGCATAAAACGACAAAAAATTTTGTAAACCAAAAGTTGGGAGGCGATTCAACATCCATTTGAAGGCGACGAAAGAGACAAGCCTTGCCGAGCGTGATGGGGGTATGATAGGGGCGTAGTCACTGCGCACCGAACCGTATCGTGGTGCTCCTGAAGTGAGGGAAGCAGGAAGAGCATCGGACTGAATTTTGTTTGCTGCACTATCTTCGGGATCGGGCCATATTTTGAGGACGTGTTGATTCATTTTCAATAATTTTTGGGATTTAACATGCGAAAACTACGATCTGATTATGAGACCCACCAGTTTTAGGGAAAAAGAGTCCGTCGCGTAATGATTACAATATCAGGCTTGTGTGCTGGATGTCATCTGTTCGAATCCGGCCATTGGGAAATTTTATTGACTTCCTTCAAAAAATCTCAATTTCGCCATCAGGCCAAAAGAATGAATGCGAAAGCAACATGTTAAAATATTACACGAAGTAAGGCTCGTTGGCAGTATGAATTGGCTAAGTAAACACGCGTGACCTGATGTGCGCAGACGCACATGGAAAGAAAGAAGTTGATGATCGCGAGCAGAATGGGCTAGAACTATAGGGTTTTGTCAGTGTTTTCGCTTAGCCTCGGCCTCCTGTTTCAGCAGCGCCGCGTCTGGGCGCCTCCGGTGTGTTGAGCTTCACCGTGTGCGGCAACGCAGCAGCACTGTTGTTCCTGCGTCTGCATCTCCTTGCTGCTATGCGATCCTTGCTGACTGCATCTCCTTACTGCTAGCTCCTCGGCCGGTGTTCTGACAACACACAGGAGAATGCTTGCGCGATTTTACCTACGCAGGGCTGCGCTGCGGAAACCACGCATCGGCAGGTGTTATTATATATCCACTCTACCGTGGCTATACTACGTGTGGGAAAACGTTGGCACCATCCTGTAGGGTCTGCATGGTTTGCGTAGGCTGTGTTACAACTCGTTCCATCTGGCAAAGACGTCCAACCTGAGGGTTTAGAATACAGCTTCTTCTCTACACGATTCTCTGCTATTGGAACACGAAGGTGCCTCGATACCTTTCAACACCTGTCGGTCAAATTTTGACGAAATGGGAACGCGTACAAAGAATGTGATTCCAAAATGTTCTCCTAAGTTATTACTAAAGAAATCAGTATTGTTAATGTTATTCTCGATGACTACAAAAGATCGCATGGAGTGTTTATATAATTTATATTGCAATTAAACGCCCAAGCGCCTCAGGCTCGCACGCCCGCCTGGGAAATGCTTAAGGATGTTCCATTCCGCCTGAGAGGTATGCACCCGCGGTCTAATGGTTAGATCATCGGGCTGCTGTGTTTTCTTTTAGAATCCTGCCGTCGGACAATATTATGCATGTCTATATATTAAATTTGTCTAAACACCAAAGGCCGTGGCTCCGACCCTCATTAATTGTCCTGGGGTTGACTCCCACGAAAGGTCGTGGATTCGAGTCCCACCAACGAACGTGTGTGGTAGCATTAATTTTGGTTCCATAACGCCGGACGGTCAAATTTTCGCCGTCTCAGCCTTTCGCCTTAATAATAAAGGTTTTGGTTAAAAGAGCCCAACTGAATAGACGAACTAATCACCGTCCTTCATTATATTGTTTTAAGTGCGAAGCATTTTAGGAGCCCGGGCTGTCGTCGGCGTCCGTGGCGTGTGATCTGTCGTGATCACGCTCAAAAACAAGTGCTCAAAACAGGGTCAAAACAAGTGCAGAATTGATCAAAACCGGTTCAAAATAAGCTAACATGATTCAGAATAATTTAAAAGAGAGGAATAATCAAAAAATAAGCGCATTAATTAGCTGAAATTTGTTAAAGCCACTTCTATTATCAGCAAAGCTTTGGCTCCATGTGCCTGGTGGTATATGGCTCCATGTGCATGACGGTTTCCACCAGTTGTGCCTTTGCACAGGTGTCAAAACGGATGATGGATTGCTAAACACAAGATAGACGCTGGATAAAACAATGTAAACATAAAGAAACCACCGGCGTATCACTGCTTCGGATTTTCCCAAGTTTCACGTCAGTGGAGCTGCATTAGCGCTGGGTTTGAACTACACAAGCACATAATGTACATTTTTTTTTTCTAACAAGTGTTCCGAGATAAAATTTCTCCTTGCATTTTGTATCTGTGTTCTCGGTTGTACAGGCGTGCATTGAGCACGAGGCCCCAGAGAATCGAATAATCGAGCCATGGTCTGACACCGAATTTCGCTGGATTCTAAGTTGCGACAATGGGACTTGTCTTCGTACGAAAGTGCATATTTCATTCATATTTTATGTGCGTAACTGATGTTAGTCCACGTCCAGCGCCCTTAATTTTAGCGATTACTTCAATTTAGGTGCGAAGAAAGAGCCCCGTTTTCAACGCCTAATTCAATTTATGCTAAAATGGATCGCCTTTGAAGTTCGACACTCAAACGCAGGCTATATGAAACGCTGTCATGCCTTTACAATTGCCCGCTGCCATTTGGGGCGAAGTTATGTCTACTTAAGGTTATTCTCTAGTTTTAGTCAAACGTTCTGTCTAAATTTGCATTACAAGATGGCTTTCACTACCTACAGCACATGTGAACAATTCGAGCATGTGCGCTTGAACATAAAGACTTCGTGGATTGATTTAAAGAAGATTTATTTGGGTATAGCTGCAACCCTGATGAGGGTACGAACACGTCGCTAAACAAAGTAAAACTTAAGACTACGTCGTTCACTATAGTGTATTCATAGCCCAGATCTTTGCATCGCACCATACGTTTCCCGCAGGTTAAGCCCGCCCTGCTTGTAGATCATCACGGGCTGCGTAGGCTGAACGAGTGAAGTGCCAAATGGATCGTGTGTTGTTCGATTCTGGACAATGTGTGCGTTGCGTTTTGTGTATTAAACCTTTTTTTTCGTTGGAGAAAGGCTCTTTGCTCAAAGTAAGTCATAGGGCGTTACTAATAGCTGGATGACAGAACGGTGCAACAAAAAATTCTGTACGCCGCCTACCGACGTAGGCGAAGTTAATGCACAAAAAATGCTCTTGAAGCACTCGCTCTGAATTAGATATGTTCACTCGCTAATTCGTTCCTACTAGAGTGGTGTCTAATGCACTTTACATGACTGTGTCAGGCCGCCCCCTGGCCTTTCTTTGTCTTGTTCCGTATTATTTTATCTCGCGGACGGCGCTATCCAACTTTGAAACTTTGACCAATGCTATCGCCAAGACTAGTTATGGCTTCGCTGGCTGCAGCGGTGCGCACATACCTTCTCGTGGGTCCATCACGACAGCTGTTGTCCCGGTAAGGTCCTGCGCGACGAATGGGGACACCCGACTGTAAAGTCTTCGCTGTAAGCACGTCACACCTAAGGAGAAAAATAAACATAATTTATGAGTTCTTAGAAGTGATGCGACTATGCGGCAGTAAACAAATATATCCTGTCTCAAAGTCAGCATAATTGACATGTCACTTTGCACTGGAGAACAGCGCAAACGTCTGCGTAAAGAGAACTTGAAGAAAGCAGAAAAGAAAAACATTCTTCGCAGATCTATGCCAATCTGAACAATGATAGGTAAAATACAGCGAAGCCGTTTAAGCGGCTTCTCATCATCTTCGGAAGTAGCAAGCGTATGTTTATTTGCGTCCTATGTTCATTGATCACCTGCGCCGCCTGATCGTTCTCAGAGACGCCCTAGTCGTACCGCCACTTTAGGGCCCTCGGAGCTTTGCAGGACAACGCTGTCAACCTTCATTACCGCAGCCGTGCAAACTTCTGGCTGGCCTCTAACGTGAAGACGGCAAAATGTGACGTGAAAAGCAAGAATCACATATTATATTGGCCAAAAAAATACAAAGAAAGAAAAAAGAACACTGGTTTTATTTATAATTTAAGGTTTTATTTTATAAACATAATTTGCGTTTTAAAGTGCAGATGTCGAATTATCGGGTGGCGATCTTTTACACTGGCGTGATGTTTGTTTCCCGCAATTTAATGTAAAACGATTAACATCGCACAATTCCACGTTTCGAAATTCCCGCAAGCAGGGGTGGATAGCCTTTGAGTGACGTAAATCATCAGTGCCCGACGTCACGGAGTTCATGTGAACCACCAAAGCATTGACGACAACGAAACTCATCCGTCGCCTCCACGTGCCCCCCAGGTTCGTCGACGCCGGAGCTGCGTGGGAGAAACATAGGGATAAACCCAGGGAGAAACGCCCTTGCCTCTTCCGGCCGTGTTTCGGCAAAGAGACGTGCAGCCGCTCTGAAAATGCGTCACCCCCACCGTTTCAGTATGGCTAAGCGACGAGTTCAGATGAGGAAGCGAAGCTTCATTTCTTGATAATAAAATTGAAATATTGTCACGTAGTTGTGACGTTGAAGGAAACTGTCACAGAACTGTGAATGACGAAACGAACTTTTTATTGGGCGAACCTGTGCCCACAAAAGCAAGTTGCACTCGAAGCACGATAGCGGCGAACACAGTCGGCGATCGTTGAAATCTGATCAGCGGCGAAAGTCATCGAAGGTTCCAGAATAATCCCTGGTACCCGCGTGTCTTCCAGAAAGTTCTAGACTATTCGCGTGGTTCATACAATCACATTACATGAGCGTCGGTGATAAGATACAACGGATAGAAGCATCGATAACGTTCGAGAAGCTTCCGATGCATGCAGGTGCGTCCTGTGCCTAGCGATAACGTATAACATTTGTTAGCCGGTGAAAGATAAACATGTATACGTATCAATATATTACCTCCAAGCCATGTGCTGTCAGTCATACATTGTGAAAGCCTTCGTTTGTGCTTGTGCTATATTGAATTGATCTGCTAATCACGAGGGCGCGGGATGAAACCCTGGCCACAGCGGTCGTGTTTCGATGGGGGCGAAACGCAGGAACGCCCGTTTACCGTGCGTCGGGTGCACGCTACGGAAGCCGAGCTGGTCAACATTAATCCGCAGTCCCCAACTGTACGGCATGCCTCATAATCATATTGCGGTTTTGACACGTGACACCCTAATATTTTAATTTGTTTTAATGACCTTATGCTATAGTATAGTTAATTTATCCTCCAAATTGGGCGCCCATACTCAAAGCAATTTCAATCAGTGATGGAACCTACGCAGGCTGCGTTGGATCATCACGGTGTCAGCTTTCACGGTCGCAGTCGTTTACGACTCCAACGGCCACCAACGTCAACGTGCAGCCAGTATAACGCGACGTAAGACACAAAGATAACGAATTACTGGGTAGAAATGTACAGAGAAGTTTGATGTATCTTCGAATGAGAGATTTTCAAAGTATGGTGTTTAATAAAAGCATTACTTTTTTACCTATCCAAGCCATGTCGGGGCTCCGACGCAAGTTGCGTTGCCTATATATTTGTGTATAGACAAAGCCGTCGCACGCCGACCTTCAATGCCCCACGAAAAGCGTTGCGAAAGTCCCCTTAACACCTTCGCAGTAAAATTTAATGCCGCGCTTAAGCCTATCTTCTCTTTACTCGTCGGCTCGTTTTCAGAACACTCTATAAAGTCGCTGCACACTCACCTTCGTAGCTCGCTGTGAAGTTTCGGTAGTTATTACTGTGCCCAAAGAGCCTGGAAGGCCTCTATATGAACTGTAAAGCCTTCAAATTTATTGTTCCATAAGCTGCGGATTTACCTGAGAGCAGGGCGTCGCCAGGCCTCGTCCTCTTCTTCTTCTTCTGTAATCAGCAAGATTCGCCGTGGTTGGCTATCCAACATGATGCTAAACAACAAAGAAAAAAGGATACTGCTCCTGTCTGGAAAACCTTTTCCCCAGTGCAGAGTGGAACACTACAGAGCAGCAGCTCAGATCGACCTCTCGGCCTTTACTATAAATAAAACTCCTCTCTCTCTCTCTCTCTCTCTCTCCTATTTGTGACTATTTGGTTTAATTGCAGCCGGGATTATCGCAAAAAAATGTGCCAGATTGAACTTGCCTGCTCATCTTAAAAAATATTGTATTTTAAGAGTTTTGTAGATTTCTTGCATAACGTGAAAGAAAACACGTTTATTTTGAATTTGTGTCAAGCCACTATGTTTTTCTCGTGCATCTTCGCTTCTATAGGTCTGTGTATTATGTGTTTTGCCTCCAGACTTGTTTGTGCATCGTTTATTAAAAGGAATGACGTTGTTGTGTGTGGCACAGTTACGAGGTTAGGAAGTATAAGCGCCATTTCCATCGTGCACAATACCTCTATTTGCACGGGTCGTGTTGTGAGATTCAAACTATATGCTCGGTATTCACAGCAATAATGGCCCGCAAATTGTTTGAATGTTCAGTGTCACCTGCAGGTATATAATTCAAGTAGCAGGTTTGTAAGTCTGAGATCCGCAGCTTTTTTTTTTTTTTTGCGTCTCGGAAGAAAAAACAACACCCCAAGCGCGACTGCTAATGTGCCCAGGCTGCGTATTATTACGTTCAGTCAACCGCTTAACAATAAAAATTCTGCTAGAAACTTTGCGAGCTGAGGTGTCGTTGGACGCGTCGTCGTCGTGGTCGTTCTTTTATATGCTGTCGTAGCATCAAGAACGATTCTCGCTGCGATGCTGCGTGTGCTTCCACACCAATCAAAGTGGAACGTTCAGCCACGTGACGCAAAGCTCGGTTCCCCACAACGCCACAAGATGGCGTTGCCTTCGGCGTATCACTACAGTTACTGTATATGCTCCCGACGGGAGTGCTACCTTTGGTAGCATATACAGTAACTCTACGTATCACGGACGGCGGAACTCACTGTTTCAGTAGCGCACCCAGGATCTCTGCAAAGGGGGGAGTTGACAGTTTGCCTTCGTTTGACAATACAACCTAAACAGCACTAATTTCGATTTCTATGCCCGAGAAATTGTCCCAAAATGAGCTTTTTGCGGAAGTTTGCGCGTGTGAACACGATTGTGCGTCTTACATCGTAGTTGCAGTACTCAAAGACGCAAGGACAGAAGAGGGCTTAAACAAAAGGTGGGGTTAACTCGGTCTCACGAAGGGGGGGGGGGGGAGGGGGGGGGCTTACAACACCCGAAACACCCCCCCCCCCCCCCCCCTCGGCGGTGCGCCACTGCACGGTTTGCTCTCCGAAATTCGTGGACAGTTTTGCCGCCGTGCGCTTACACCTCGCCATTGCATTCGCGTCGCCGGCGGTGTGGGCTGCCGCGAGGTTGACGCCGCTTCGCGTTCTTGCACGGCACGACCGCGCCATGCGGTTATAGCTGACGGCGTTTTCTGTCACCATGTAAGCTCACTATCTTCGCACAGTGCCTGAAACGCTTTCAGCCATCTACTTCGGCATGGCTGGCGCAGACAAATGCCGATTCTCACCAAAATAGATTTTCTTGTTGCACCTAGAAGATGTGAACCTAGTATATCGTCCCTAATAAAGCTTACCTTTGTTCTGCAAGGTCCTGTATCTTGCCTTGGGCAAGATACAGGACGCGTTAGTCGATGAAAAGCACTGCGCATTTCTTAAAGCGATGCGCTATTTTGCCTTAGTGACTCATAAAAGCTTCGCCTCCAGCTATTCCTACAGTGCGTCGAGTTGGCAATTTTAACAGCGAAGCTGTTTAAGCTGGAGGTTAGTTCGTATAGCATAGACCAGAAATGTGGACTGATCCTGAAGGTAGTGCAAAAAGGGTCCAAGCGCAATGGCACATACCCCTGTGAACTAGCGAAGCTGTTTGAGATCGAGGATGGTCCGTCGAGTGCACGCCGCAAAACCTCCGCCATCCCCATGGGTCGCCTAACAACGCTTCGCCCCAGCTGCACCGACCGCGCCGAGCCTCGCCAAAGCTGCGTGAGCCGTGACGTCATCACGCGCGCCGCATCGCTTCGCTTTACCGAGTCATGACGTCAGCGTGCCCTGCGGAGTGGTTGACGCGGCTGCGCAGAGGCGGAGCTAAGCTGTGTCGTCACTTGCGGCATACCCACGGGATATATAGCTCCACGTCGCCGCTCGGCGATACCAAAGCCCCGCCGTCTCTGCGCCGAGCACATCGCCGCGAAGATGGGGCGGCCGAAGAAGAGGAAGCGCGTTGCGAAAGCCACCGCGCCGCAACTTGAGAGCGAGTGAGACGACTTCGGTCCGATCCCGAGTATCGCCCCGCCGAAGCGGCGGCGAAACATTGGCGATTGGCAGAAGATCCCGAGTTACAAGCCCGCGAAACCGAGTGAAAGCGTTTGAGCGCCCGGAAGCGTCCAGATACTTTAATGAGCGAGTGCTCGTTGCACCTTTTGCTGTTAATGATTCCGGCGTGATCTTGCGCAAAATTTGGCCGAGTCTCGAAGCATAACATCGCAAACACTCGCAAAAAGATAAAGCTAGGTGGGGTCGCCAACTTCGCTGTTTGCCCAGTCTTCCCACCACTAGTGTGAAGCAGCCCCTAATTTTTGTTTGTCAGTTTGTGTCACTGCATACAACGTGCTTCAAGATCACCTTGGGGACTTACGTTATAACGATCTCTTTGGTTATCCACTCCGTACGCCCGTCGTAATTGTTAACTATATATTTTTTAGGCTTACACTAACCTATTGTGAAATGCTAGAGAATTTTCGAATAGTAGTCCCTATCTTTGTGGCCCCGAAAGGCTCAGCACACATGACCTTTGTGTCACGCGAGAGCAACGAGTTCCACAATAGGGCTCAGCGCTCGCTGTTTGCGTCGTGCGAATGGAAGCGCTTCGACGAGCGAAAACGGAAGCTTAAACAAATCGTAATCTAAAGCACAGAAAGATAATTGCAATGCAGATACGTGTTTCATCGATAATACTTGAGCACTAATGAGTCTGAGTACAAGTGTACAGTGTTTATAATAAATTATGTCATGTTAAACGCTGAATTGAATCTCGGCCAATATAGCAACGCGTTCGAGACAGGCCTTTTCCTAGCGAAGCGATGCCTTTGCGTTAGGCCTGAGGTGGCCTTTAAGTTAGGCTATACCGAGCGATGAAAAAAAAAACAATGATTTCTCGCTTAACCCTCGTGTTTTACATGAAATAAGTGAAAGCAAAAACCTACGACATTGTTAATTGCTTTTGATCGCTGCGGTTTAACGAAAATTGGGGTCGAATATGGTACAAAGTAAGAGCCGTCACTTCGATGGATGTCACCATGTTCATTGACACAAAAAGTCTGCGTCGAGTTTTGGTCAGAATAGCGCCGCCGACGCAAATGCTAGACACTCCTTGGGTCTCGCGGATGCGCAGTGGCGCTGGCGCCATTACTTGGGGGCCTAACACCTTTGGGGCCTCTATTCTCAGATTAACTCAAGGTGCTAACTATGACGTTAGGACTACGGTTCCGTTCGGAAATAAAAAAGAGTTGGGCGTCGCTTTTATTACTGCCCGTATATATTAGGGAGGGCGAAGCACCGGCAACACCGAGGTAGCCGTTTCATCTAGAAATAAAATTTACAGGTGACTCGGGCTTAGGAGGCATGTGGCGCCACGGTATGCTATATCATCTAATATAAGCTACTGACGAAGCTAAAATACCCCAAGGAACTATGCAGAAGTAGCCGTCGAACGTAAAGGCGACACAACACACCAAAGCTAGCACTTGAGGTCCACAGCCGCCATGTGATGGGCGGGACGAATAATTGCCTCAAGCCATCAAGTAACACGTTTTATCCTTAACCCGTTTCATAATATTGTTGTGAAGAAGAAATAAAATCAATGAATGAATATAAATCAACGATAGAATGGATGTACTGCTTAAGCAAGCAGCCGATAGTGACTAGGGTTGCGCGAAGAAAGCGACAGAACTTAGAGAAATACAAGTGTAAGCTTCACAACGCTCTATAGTATTAGCCCCTGATTATTATGTATTGCTGATGCTACCATGTGAGATGTTGAGCACGTTCAACTCTGTAGCACATTGAAAAGGTGTCCCATCTCTAAGGGCGCGTAGGGTGGCGGCGTCTGCGTTATTCGGTTAACGCAGTGCGAGTGGGAGGATCTGCGAAAGAGGTCGCTAAAATTTATACAACCGAAAACTGAATGTCACCAGACGACGACGCATGTTTGCCGCAAGATATTTGGAACTCTACTATTCTTAGCGTATGCACGTTGTGTGGCACAAGATTGTTCCGGTTATTGCTAGTCATCTGTATTTTCTACGTGCTCCAAAATTACGGCTGTGACGTCCCTTTTCTCTTAACTGCCTGACCATCATGCACTGAAGCAAAGCTTGCGCATTTCATGAAAAATTCTGCATTACATAAACGTGCGCTCAAGTGCGCTAAACGCCTCCACAGTGACATTCACGAGCTCGCGTTTGCTCTCTAGGTACTCTTCGCAATCCATTGCCTGGGTTTCTGCGACCGGAGCCGAAGGTAGGACAAGTGCTGAATAATTAGGGGTCTCCCGGTGGTTTTACCATACAGAGACGCCTGACATCGGAAAAGAAGTTCATGCGACTTGAAGACTAATTGATTAACCCTGGAGACGACGGCAAACATCTGCTGATGACAGCATGCGCATAAAGCTGTGGGATTTTCCTTTACTCCTAAACTTCCCCACCACCCTCACCTTGGCGCGACTGGTGATTGTACGCTGGAAAGTTCATAGAATGGACTTACAGATAATTATTTCTCTGCGAAGTATACGGGACGTCTGCGATTACTATCCTAATTTTCAAATATCGGTCCTCGGAAAGGGTGTAGATGACCGAAACAGCAATACCAGCCTGTGATCCCTGCACAATACTATAGAACCGCGTATTCCGGCTGTGACGTATTTGAATTCGTCCGGAGTGAAAATACTCTGACGTAAATAAAGTATCATAATAAAAGATGAAAGCCTTCTAAGCTTAGATATATTGCCTAATAGTACAATCTAGAAACATAACTCGGTGTGCCCATATCAATCCTGGAAGAAAAATACCTGAGGTGGAGGGGAAATTCACGCGGTATTGATGACGCTTATCAAAGTGAGTCAAGTATGAACCCTAATGTGGGCACAGTCTTTTTCCTTCTATTCTGCCTATTTCTATTTTATTTTCTCTTTTGTTACCGGATATATGTGCTCACGATTGATCAAAGCGCGAAGCAGCTGGCGCCAAATTTGAAAGGTTCTAGCGATCGATTGCCTCGAGTATGTTGGGACAAAGGCGCCAACACAGGGGAAAGCGGGGTACGGTAAACCCTTGGGCACTGAGGCCATCTCTGTGCGAAAACGTAAACCAACGCGGCCTTGTGGTGAACTCGTCCTCCACCAGGCGGCAAGAGTAACTGCTGGCGCGCAAAGCCCCTGGAATGTAGTCCTTTTTTTTTTTTCAGAGGCTTTACTGACGCATACTGGCGCGTGGAGAATGCACTTTTCGAAGCACGGACGCTCGCTCGCGCCCGAAGAGAGACTTCTCTTTCGTGTCACGGCTGCTCTGGAACGCTAACGTAGTGCTAACGTTCCAGAGCGACGTCGGTCGTGTCGGTAGTGTAGACGGCGCTGAGGAAACGGGTCTCCAAACTTATACCTGCGTTCTTTTTGCGAGACTCCTAGTCGTGCATCTACCTCCAATGGACGCACGCAGGTAAGTAACTTCTGTTTCTTGCTCAATTTTCAATCAACGTGCCCTTCCGGCGTTTCTGAATTATGTGGGCCTATGACCTTTCCCGTTACTTTAATTGAATGGCCAGCTGCGTGATCTGGGATTATTCGGTACAGTTCCCTCGGCTTTGGCGGACTTGTAGGCTATATAGTTGTGTAATGTGGTGAGACATCTGTCAAGAAAAAAAGGAAACATATGATCGGAAGTAGAGCGTACAAAATAAGAGAAGCCAGAAATAAAAATAACTCAGGCGTTTGAAAGCCGCGTGAACTCGCTAGACAAGCGTCCCCTCTCTCGAGTTGTCAATCCACAACTCCTGACCACGGTGCTACTGACCGTGCCTGCTCTTTTTCTCGGGCATCTCTGCCTTCTCTTTCTTTCTTTTATTGCGATAGCAATTATATGGACACTCCAAAGCAGATTTCTGCCATCGCCGTCGCCGTCGCGGTGAGGTTGATAAGTGGTTCTTGAGGGAAAGGGAAAGGTTGGCGCTATCTTCTGCAGCCCTTGAGGGAGCACGGCTCAGCGCCAACGGGGAGGGGTAAGTGGGAGCGAAAGAAGAGATAGAATGACGTCAATGGAGATGAAATCGTCGCCGCGCGCCGCCGAACGCTGTACGTGCGAGTGAAAGGGCGCGAGGGACGCGCGCTTTCTCAGGGAGTGAACCCACGACGGAGAACAAACGCGCGTTCTGCGCCGGGCTCCCTTAAGGGCTGCAGAAGTAGGCGTCTCTTTCCTCCTTTACAATCACCATATATGTAGAGCAAACGCGCCTTCTTTTGACGCGCGAGAGGCCGTGTGGGAGGGGGAGGGAAGGGAGGCGACGTTTAGCTGCGGCACCAAGTGCCTATTTATATCAGAGGCTCCGGCAACAGTCACCAACGCCGCACGCATTTTGTGCGAACGCGGGCAAAACGCCGACGGCGTCGACAACAGTTCTGCGTGTTGCCGGTGCTGCTGCATGTCCAAGTTTATACAGCTGATAAAGCTACTATCATTACTCCGATAGCCCTCTACAAATGTGCTATCGCAATTGATGCTTCACCTTTAAGGTGAAACGCGACAACTTTTTTCTTTTTAAAGTTTTATTCCCCTCTGCATGCGCTCTCTCCGTCACTCCTCGACCCCCCAGACATGTGCACACACAAACACACATACAGTTTGTAGGGATGTGCGAACAGCAAATTTTGAGACAGATTAGAATACGAATTGAAATACTGCCTGAAGCGAGTCGAATCGAATATCGAATATTTGGAAGTCAAAGTGTCAATTTGACGTTCGGAAATTCACACTTCGTTACACTTTTACGTTGTCGTAATATAGGCGCCGGCGTCGCAGTGCAGGAGCAGAGACGCCCACGGCGTCTCTATAGCGTCTGTCTTAGTTCTTTTTTTTTTCCTGGTGAAGTCTACCGCGCCTTCAATCCATTTGCTTTGTGAATTGGTTACGATGTAAGTAAACCTGACAAAGTGATACTAATTTATTAGGGGCGAAGCTCCTTATAGCGGCACCCGTTCGTCCCCGTCGTAGTAGGTAGCCACGTCTAGTTTTATGAATTGCTCAATAGATGGCGTTGTGTGTCCGTATATGTATGTATACCCATATATACATATATATGTATACGTATAGTATAACTGGAGGCCGACTTCCGCTTCCGGTTCCACTTCCGGTTCCGCTTCCGGTTCCGGAAGCCAGCTTCCGGCTTCCGGAGAACGCTTCCGGCGTTTTGTGATGTGTGACTTCCGGCAGTCATGTGATGGCGTCGGCAAACGCGGTGCACGTTCCGGCATGTGTAAATGGCTGCGTAAGACGCTGTGGCCGCTCCCCCTTACTAGAGAGTGCTGCACGTTTCTAACACGTTTGTGCTAGCGTCCCCTTAAGCGGGAGATCCGATGATTCCCTCCGGAGCTTCGCCCACTCATCATCATTCACCCCGTGGATATGCTGTGATTTTTTTTTCTTTGGTGGTGCTGTCCACAGTATCTTGATGGCGCTTGCTTTATAATATGATTGGGGGTGAAATTGCAGAAAATCCGAAACGCATGGTCAAAGCATCTTTAAGAGAAGTTCCAGTGATGGTTTTCAACGAAAGTTTGTGCAAATATTAACAAGAAAGTGCTAAAAGTCCTCCTATCGCAGATGTTTTCTGTCACTTTACTTCACTGAAAGGCACAAATACCTGTTGATCTTCTGCACTGCGTTTTGCAGAATAGTGATTATGTGCCTGCTAGGTAAAGGCCTACAGACTTCAACACGTGACCCCAGGTGACCTAGGAATGAACTGCTCCGTAGTCGGCCCAGATTTGATTACGCCACCTCTGGAATTACCCACTAAACCATCTCCAGGATCGGGCCAAAGATACTGAGCGAGAAACTGAACAACCAGGCACGCCATTCTTCAGGAAGTGCGTTTTCTATGCCTTCCGTTCACCGAGGCACATCTCTAGGGATACTACAGGTGACTAGTATTGCGTGGTCTGAGCTGTTCGGCAAAACAGCAGCAGCAGCAGTCAATGAAGACCGGCAGGGTTACCAAAAAAAGTTTCGCATTATTGTCAAATCGAGAAGTGCGTATTAACTAGGCTAATTTGTCTATTTGGTCGGCGTTTTCGCGTTGTTCGGTATGTCTGAATATAACCTGCCTGTTTTAAAGCGAGTTTTTCTTGCGAAGCTTCCACTACTCTGCCGATCGCTGCTGCTGCTGCTGCTGCTTTCGCCTTACCGAACTGCTCACAGACAGAACGGCAAGCGTATGACGAATCGGGTTATGTCGGGCTTTAGTTATATAGCCACATTTACTCCATTTACAAATGTGCCGGTGACTTCAGGAGGATTGACTGTTAAGCTTGTTGTTGTTGGATTATGGCTATGGTAGCTTAACGCAATGTGTTGGAGGGACATTTGCAAAACAATGCAAACAGACAAGGAACTGCCGCTCGCTTGTCTGTGTCTTCAAACTTTTTTTTGCATGTGTGTATCCCTCCAACACTTGTGTGTATCCCTCCAACACCTGCACTGCAACAAATATAAGCCTTCAAGTGCACAATTCCTTTATTAAAGCTAAGCTTTCTATGCCTTTTTTACCAGGGATTTGGCGCACCTTCTAGGCGGAATTCTCGCCGAGTAACGCGGGCCAACTTAGGAGGCAGCGTAGTAGTAGAGGGGACCGATCGTGAGGATAGTGTATTGTAAACTGGATGATTCCGGAGACATCGTATTCAGCGGACACGTGGGTCGCGTGGTGGTGGGGTGTCCGCGTTTTGGTTAATGCCCCTACCAGGGGCCTCAGTCTTGGACCCTTTGCGGGAAGGCACGTGCTCGCTATGCGGCAAAACGCGGTGACAAATGAAGTTATTTATGTCATCGCAAAGCCAGACGACAGAAATTCTCCGCCATAGGAGAACCTGATTTGCTCCGTGCGCGTACTTAAAGGGTGTTTCTGCTAAGTTGGGCCTAACTTTAAAGAAATCTTGGAACGAGTTACAAGAATGCAACCAACCTATATTGTTTGCTCCACTCTTGAGCAACTCACAATGTTTTTTTTACTATGCGCTTAGGTAATTAATTAACAACAATTACTTAGCCAACTAATAAAGCATTGATTTAAACGTAAAATATTCAATCTTGAACTTGTAGGACCTGTTGAGAAATACTCGAATAATTTCTTGGCATGATGATAGCTGACGCTGTTTTCTTTTCTCCCTGCTGCAAAGTGAGCGCGCTAGATTGAAAAACGCGCCACATGACTAGCGCGCTCAAACGCAACGACGTTGGTGCCCTGAAATACCCTGTATAATCAAACATTACACGCATGGCGTCTCTTTGCATCTATGGATTTATTAGAAACGGTTTAAGAAAGCATCGGTCAACGCTGATTACAAGTGCATCTGACCTACCACAATTTTACGGCAGCAGAGGCTTTTGTCTTGGTCTTCCGTTCCACGAACTTTCTGTTTCTGTCTGCCGTTCCACGCCGTTTGTGTCACACGTAAACTACGTCATCGCCTGGCAAGGCTATATCGTTTCATAAATAGGTTGTAACGCTAAGGAAGCTAGCAAGACTCCTTGCAGTAGCTGCGTTCGCACCAAGAAACTGTTTGCTGTTTTGTACTTGCAATTATGTGAAATTGTCATAAATGAAAATGTCTTATACCCTAAAAATTAGCTTGTTGTACTGTATAGCTGCTATTAATACGTCGTATTCGATAATCTTGCATTTAATAATTTTCCTTTTTTTGTTATATTTTGGCAGCCAATCGCGGCGTCTCATGCACAGGCTCGCGCAGGCTCGCGCAGGTCCAGTGCGAATGTGTGCGACCGAGAAACATGACCACGAAATGCACGGAGTTATACATCTTTATAACCAAACTTCTCTAGGCTGTTCGCAGCATTACGCGCTAAGTATGAAATGGAGTAGATGCAGCCAGCGCCGAGCTTTCGCGAGCCGACAGCAGCGCCGTAACGCACAGCCTAGCGAGCGATGGAAACAGTTTTCAGTAGCACCTGCTAGGTGATTTCGGGTCTTGAGGCACATCGCCTTCTGACCTTCTTTCTGACCGATTGGCAACCCACGCGCTAGAACGCATGAGCGCATGCGCTTATCACAACGCACGTGGGCGTGACCACAGCTTGGCTGGATGCATCGGGCTTACGCAAGCGTTGATACAGGCGCGCGTGTATTAACACTTATTATCATTTAAAATGTTCAACCATTTCGGCGGCCTTTCTGTCGTATGGTGTCATCATTCATATTTTTTAAAGAGATATTTATGATCATATTTCAATTTCCCACTCAAACTGCCGTACCGCCACCTCGCCAGCGCTGCTTCTCCATAGTGCTCGTTTTTTTTTTTTTTCTGGAGGGCAAAGCGTGGTCAGACGCCTGCAGAAACGCTTGCTCCAAAATCTGGCCTGTCCAGGAATATCGACTTGTCTTGCCTAGCGTCGAAGCCGGGCGAGGTGGCGCTAACTGACGCCGGTAGAAGCGTTTTAGTTTGGGTCAGTCTTTTGAAATGTTAGATGAGGTGCCCATCGGGCTTGCAGCGTAACATGGGCCGGCGTGGAGGTAGCAAGCGAGCTCACACAAGAAAGCTATCGCTGCCTTTACCAAAACATTCTTTCTGCCACAATTTTACAGCGAAGCTGTTTGTTTTTGTGCTGGGGCGTGCTCTGCATAAATAAGCAACGCAGCAAACGTCGGAGTCAACAATTCTAATGCGATGAAACTTCTTGGGCTACTTCACGCAGTTTTTGCTCTTCCGCCATCATGGTATCTAACCTCGACCTCTTCTGCAAAACAGAAAACTTTTAAATATCTCCTGGGCAGGGAGAAATCGAATTCACGAACTCACATGGATGGCCAGCAAGTTGTCCTGGTGAAATGAAAGCGTTCAAATTGAACAAGACTGCCTGACGTGTGGTCGCCGAGTCACTGTGGCCAAGAGTTTGCAACCGGATGTTGTGGTACTACTGTACGATGGACACACCGGAATGACACGGATGAAGGTGCTAGCTCGATGTTATGTTTGGTGGCCTTCGCTTGACAAGGACGTCGAAAATGCATACGTAACTGTTTCACTTGTCAAAGTGCCCTCGCAGCCAAAACTGCCAGTCCACCCTGGCCCTATCCTACAAGAGTTCGCTAACACGTTCACCTTGACTACGCAAAGAAAGATGGCTCCAACCTGCCAGTGTTGGTCGACGCCTACTCAAAGTGGATCAAGGTGTTTTGCATGCCTGCAACAACTAGTGCAAAAACGACGCAGTGCTTGAACATTCTCTTCGCAGTTTATGGCTAGCCCGAGGAATGAGTCACCGATAACGGTCCGCGCTTCAGCTCGGACGACTTTCAAGAGTTCCTGCTACAACGGGGAAGTAAGCATACGAGGACGCCTCCATAGCACGCCAGCATCCAACGGAGCTGCAGGGAAGCTCGTGAGAACAACCAAGACGGCGCTTGTGAAGCAAGTACTGACTGACAACGCCGCGGGGTTAAAGCGTACTATGATGAGCGTATCTGTCATTTCTTGCTATCCTGCCGAAACACGCCGAATTTGGCAACGGCAAGGATGCTAGCTGAACTTTTCTTGAAGCGTTCAGTTCGTGTAAAGCTGTCTCTACTTATGCCAAGCTTTTCGGACAACATGTTGGATCGTCAGAGAAAAGTTGCTGACCAACGGAATCAGTAAACAAGGTCAGCCGAGTACTACTCAGTTGGCGACAAACTGTATGTCAAGACTCTGAGAGGTGAAGTCGAATCTTGGCAGTATGGAATCCTCGAACTAGTTGTGAGCCCAGCTACATATCTTGTCAGAATAGGAGACCATGTACGACTCATACAAGTTGACCACTTGTGACAACGATGGAATCTTGCGTCTAGCTCGCATCGCGCTCAACAGCAAGACACAGAAGTCCCTGAAAATCTAAGGCGCTCAGACGACAAGACCTCGGACATCGAACCATCGTGCGAAGGAAACAAGGCTAGTTCAAGTAGTGGCCTTGATGACGACTCCTCACTGGAGGCGCAGCCGAAATTGCGAAACCACCACGGTGAAGCGACAGCCGCTCAATGTTGGACAATGCGAAGGGGCCTGGATCACCTCGTCGGCAGTGCCCACTCATGACGAGGTTGACGTGGACGAATATGAGCATGATCCAAGAATAACAAAAGGGACAGTGTCCACCTCACCTAATCACCAAGGCACAGTACGACTGCAACGAAGAAGAAACCGTACTCGAAGACCTCCCGACAGATACCAGCCAGAAGACGTCCATAGAGGTAGAATAGAGAGTTGAGAGTTTAGCAAGGTACGCCTGAAAAGCGAGACGGCTCCCCGGACAATACCTCGGTATGTGAGCATTATCCGGGAAACCGCTACATGCCACACAACGTCTGCCAGGCAAACTCTGTATGTAGTGTTGGAAGTGTGGGGACAAGAGAGCATATGTCTGCGCACTCCTCCATAGTACCACCTCTCTTCGCTTCATGTATGTGTCTGCTTGCGGATACTTCATGCAGTTGTTTCATAATTCGTACAGTTTCTCGCTCCTTTCCGTGCGTGCAAAGCTGTTGCTCATTCAGACTCACTGGGTCGGGCCACCACAGGGGAGGGCCCGGGAGACTTGCACGGGATATGGCATGTGCCACTTCGTTCCCTCTGATCCCAGTGTGACTCAGAATCCACTGAATCCGTACTTTAATGTTAGGGTGTAAGTTGAAGTGCGCTGTTAATGCTGAGTGTAGTGCCGCGGGAATGTTTCTGGCCGCGAGTGCCCTGCATGCAGCCTGGCTATCTGTTCGAATGAGCACATTTCGTTCGCGTGGATTTGGCATGGTGGCGGCCTCCACGACAGCTGTAAGTTCAGCTTGACGTTGCGATGGAATGTGGCAGTGTAAGCCCCATCATATAGGTGCAGAGTCTGTTGCCACACCTGTGCAGAAGTCCTTGATTAGTTGGAGAGGCGTCCGTGTATGGGGTCCAGTCTTCGGTGTCGTCCCTGAGGTGTTGCGCTCGATTTTGTCATCTTTCCGGTTTTATGTCTGCCCTCATATTTCGAGGTATTGGGTCGACGGTAACACTGTCTAGCGTGTCCCACGGTGGATGTTGTTCTGTGCCAAGGCCTAGTGGGATATCGTGCCCTAGGTCACGCAAACATGCCCGCCCTTGTTTAGATAGCTTCAGGCGACTGAATTGTGCTTGTTGGTAGAGTTGTTTGAGATCGTACAGTTTAGGCAGAACTGCCGTGTCATCGACTCGGTTGGATCGAGAGTATGCAGGGCTGCCTAGTATAACTGTCATCTGCCGAAGCATGGTTTCAAGTTTGACCTTTTGTGTTTTGGTGCACTTGTACGTATGGAGATTGGTACATGATTCGTGGTGTAGCCCGAGCCATGGTGAGCCTTCTGAGTTGGTGCTCTTTTATACCGCTCACCATTCGTGTGGTTCTTGTAAGTAGCCTCTTGACTTCATGCAGCTGCTGAATTGTTTGCCGTACCTAAAACGTCCGGCTTACCATTGTCCTGTAGCCAAAATCCCAGGACTAATTGATATGGTTTTTCTTGGGATATCTTGGTTCACTTGTAGCCTTATTAGTTTTCGTTCCACTTTTGCTGGCTGTTCCCTTTGGTTGGTTAAAAGAAAGTCCAAGTAGATTAACAAACGTTTGTTTTGTTAAGGAGGGAAGAGTGGCGCGTCGCTGTGGCGTCGGAGCGTTGCTAACGCTAGTTGTATGAGGAGCCCATTCAATGGGAATAAACGGTCATTCTTCCTGGCACCACACGCCTGGTCTGACTCTGTCTCTGTGGCGTTCGACACGAACGCCTTCTCGGACGCCTCCGTCTTGGCGGCACCCGAACCGTACGGCGGCTAGGACGCATGTCTCTACCGCGATAGAACAGTGCCCATCCTTTTATGCGCCAAATTCTGGCATTTAACGAGGCCACCAATTCCGCCCTGCTGCAATCTTGAAATGCGAACATGGTTAACGTGTGCGTAGTAGGCACTGCCTATGTATCGCTTACTCGTAATTTGCTCCGATTTTGCAACTTGTCCGTAAGGTTGGGCGTAACTTTCTTGTTTAGTGACTGGTTCCAATGATATTACATGCAGGCACGGACGCTTTGAATGCTGAGCAGGTTTTTCAAAAGCTACTTATGCCAAACCCAACTTCCGGCTTCTGCAGAGTTTAGCTTCACCTGGTGAGTACTTTTGCTTTCAGTGCGTGAATTTGCCTTCATTCAGTCAGTGCTTATGTTTGTTGAAAGTCTGGGTATTTCGGCCAGCTTAGGATGCACTGTATACGCACTGATGTAGATATACATAGAATTATAAGACGGAACGCAAAAGATCTGTCGAGATATTTAGCTTTTCCCTGTAGGGACTTGTTGCTACTTGTTTTATGGTCACACGAAGGCTAAAGTAACCTGAGTGCCTTTGGTGTAATGAGAAAGCCTGTTTGCTACTCGGCATTTCGTGGAATAATAATATGTAGTGAGTATTTTCACATGCGTCTTATCTCTAGCAATCAAGAGCGCTTTATTTAGTCGCAAATCAAGTATGCCCTCACTGAGCTATATGGAAGCATTTCTTGCAAGTGAAGGCATTTTTAGTACTATTAAACTTGTACCGTGTCATCCATAGTGCTCTTAGAAGGATCACGCTGCGATAAAAGAAAGTACCATGGCGACTTACGAAAATACACGGTAATTACACGAAAATACACGGCATTAGACAGATCCATGACTGCGATCCAATGCATGGACTGCGGTATAGGGTGCGATGATTTCCCGAAATTGATCTGCTTGCATATACCGAAGGAAGAGGGTGCTACAACGAGCGTTACCTGGTGTTGTTGTTGTTGTTGTTGTTGTTGCTGCCTCAAAACAGTGGTGTGAGTGTTTTTAATCACCTCTACTTTCTTCTTTAGTGTTTGCGAGGGCCTTCTGTTCGTTTGCTGTTTCCATTTCTAACGGTTTTTCACTGTGTTTTGCAGTGTATAATAAACTGCGCAAAACAGCTCCTAAAGAAAAACCGACACGCAGAATGCTTAGATTAGTGACCGGTGCTTTATTTCTCTGAAGGAATAAAATGATATTGTTTTTATAGGAAATGAAGTGTCTCCATTTAGCACTTATGCTATTGATAAATAACAGATGTACGCAGAATTTGTTTTTCACAATAAATAAATTGCAGAGAATGCAAGCGTGTCCACCTAAAGTTAGCCGAGCGATGTTTGCGTATCGATAAAAAAGGAAGAGGGAACTTCTCATATCCATCTAAACTAAGATAGAAAGAAATTATAATTGAAATGGAATACATAAATTTATATGTTCGTCGAAAGAACCAAAAGTCACACTTCTACGCGGGCAAAATTTTTGATTTCGCGACGTGCAAAGAAAAAAACCTACTAGCTAAGGAAAGCATTATGAATCGGTGGAAGGCGATTTACTCGCAAGGCGACGCTGTGTGCCGTTGTGCCCAATCAGCGCTCGCGGCGCCCCCCAATTCACGCGTGTGTCGTTTCAAGGCATGAGATCGTCCATGGTTTTGGGCAGCTTTCTCTCCTTCGTTTCGGGCAAGAAGCGAAGAATGCCCAGGGCACTGAGGAGCAGCGCGTTGAAGACAACGCTCACCACGTTCGGGTGGATGCGGGACGACAGCATTACGATATAGGGGGCCAGCATCACCGCACACTGCCCGAAGAAGTAGACGATGGAAGTGCCCATGCCGCGAATCACCGTCGGGAACAGCTCGAGCGTGAAGACGTAGACGACGATGGCTTCGCCCACGATCGAAGCGATCACGACCTCCTCCAGGATCCAGGTGACACTGGCGGCCCCCTTGAACTTGGACACGGACAGGAGGCAGAGGAGACAGCAGGTCATCGGCAACGCCATGCTCAGGGCGCTCTTGCGGGGGAAGTCCCGTAGCAACTTCCACGCCAGAGGGAAAGAGCAGCACCTGATGAGCACCAGGGCGACATTGCCCCGTAGTGTGTCGACCTTCTCGCCGGTGGCTAACATGCCGTACTGGACGAGGAAGAGGCACAGCAGGATCCATGACAAGATGGCCGTGCGGCACCGGAGCTCGTGAGTGGCCACGAACGTGGCGAAGTTTATGTCGAGCTGGCTGGTGGGCCGGTAGCCGGTCGAGTTGCTGCCGAAGATGCGGTGACCGGCGTACGGCCGCCGGTTGCGCACCGAAGCCTGGTAGATGACGTGTTCGGCGCGGTCGTAGTCGCGATACGCCAGCAGCCAGGTCACGGACTCGTCGACGAAGCAGTACACTGACGTCAGCAACACGGCGATCACGAAAACAGTGAGGTTGAGCACGATCCGCTGTGTGGCGTAGTAGTCCGTGACCGCTACGATGACGATGCCGTATATGGAGCCGAATTTGGCGAGGCAGACGTAGAAGTCCCGGTAGCCCTCTCCCGAGTTCTCGAAGAGCACGATGATGATAAGCAGCCTGACTATGCTCAGTGAAGCCGCAAGGAGCATGCAAGACACGACGAACGCGAGGAACGACTTCGACACAACAGAGGCGCCGGCCGACACAACCGCGACGATAATGCAGGTGCAGATGACAGGCTTCCGGCCGATGCGGTCAGAGATCTGGCCCGAGAACGGCACAACTAGGATGGCGCCCAACCTGTTGTAGAGGAACGCGATGCAGATGTACCATGCCCGGTCGCAGACAAGGTTCCATTCGCTCACCACCGATTTCTTGCCAGGAGACAGGTCGTACTCCCACTCATTGCAGGACACCACGACCTTACTGCCGTTGGCGGTGTGCGCGGTTGGATGGTACATGTTGCACTTGCTATAGCTGCCGTCCGGCAACAAGGGGATGCTCGTGTTCTTCCAGATCTCCAGGGAGAGCGAGTACTCCAGCGGCGGTCGACACCAGTGATCGACCCGTGCCAGGAAGAGACGCATATACAGGTGGTGGATTGTGAGCAGAGCAGAGGCAACTTGGGCTAAAAGCAGGATGAGCAGCTGAAACCGGCCGTTGCCGATTAGCGAGCTTATGTCACCTGGGTCTTCCTTGACGAGAGCGATCGGGTTGCTGGTGTAGTTCTCACTGCTCGGATTCCCCCCGCCCAGAGCACCGCCCGCCGGCAGGGCCCGCTGTTGCGAGTTCCGGCTCGGATCGGGCTCCCAGGTCTCGAGTGACACGACGCTGTCTCTTCGTTGGAGCTCTTGGCCAGTCCTGGATCAAGCCAAAATGTGCCACTCAAACCGGGGAACGCTCAGCAGCTGCCAGCAGCACTCAGGACAAGTTGGTAGGATCGGACTTCAGTGTTCTGCGTAGCGGCCAACTTTCAGCGAGCAACTTCCTCACAATGGCTACATTTGGGTAAGCTTTTCTTTGTATTGCACTAATCACGAAAGAAGACTGCGCCTTAGGCCCAATCTGTTATTGATAAGAAATGAATAAGTCTGCCTGATTTCACGTTGGCGGTGCCGCTGTTTGCTTAATTGTTGCATTTGGTGCTTGGCATAGCGTTTACTTTGCGCTATATATACCGAGATGTAGGAGGATGGCTCCACATTCAATACTGTAGATCTTTAAATTTAATTCTAGCTGAAAAATATATTAGCTCACTCATCGGAAATATTCCTCTCACTGCCATCAACGGGCCGCAACTACTGCTCAAAATAGGCGATGCTAGCTAAGAGACCCGCAGTGGGGAGCGCCAGAACGAACCTGGAAAAGTCGGCCACCGGGATAGGATCATCGGGGTTTGGTCTCCGTTGAGACGTCGATGGCATCGCCTTGGGTGACGCGGGAGTCTGTGATGTTGACGGCACTGCGCCGTCAACCTCTTTCTTGCCCCAGTTGTCGTTGTCGGGAACCATCATCCGAGGACCACGGCTGTCTACGTTCACCACAGAATTCCAACGAATAGCGCATCCGCCGCGCGGGCCACGAGATGTTTCTTCTTCAATGTCTATCTGGCAACGGTCAGCGATAGCATACGCCCTCTGGCAAGGCTCCGGAAGTATGTCGACGACGCCGAGAAAAAAGTTTCGACATCTAAGCTTTTGTTGCCAAATTCTCCGCATTGGTGATTGTTGAGGTATTAAAATGGCTGTCTCCTGGTGATGTGTTCATAATAAAACAAAGCTATAAATTGCCATCGACGTATGCAGCTATCATCAGCAGCTCGTTGTCAGGCCGTCGTCCTCGAAACTCCAAAGCAGAAGGCACGGAAATTCCCCTGTGCCTTCCTTCTGGGAGCACGTTGCGGGCCTTTGAAACACGAATTGTTTTGCTATATGCAGCTTCATAGACAGGCCTGATATCATTGCTCAGAGTTTTCTGGTAGCGGCGCATTCAAGTTTCCTCTTGCTGTGCAGGAGAAGAAGTTTAGCAGTAAGAGCCTGGAAGGCTCTAATTACTCGGCATTAATTGACTGTATAAACATGGTCGGGCGTAAAAACAGAACATACAGGGTAATGTAAAGGAATGCAGCACTGAAGTATTCATTGAAAAGGTGGCCGAGGGAGCAGCCACAAATGTAGGAACACTAAAGGGGCCCCTTACGCAACCGTGTGACCATTAACAACAACCGCTCCGCTACAAAAATGTCGAAGTGGTCTGGCCGTGAAACATGTATGTATATTAACTTTCTGCTCGTTAGAGCGGCACGTAGCTCTGCTCTACCTAACAGAGCAGAGGAATAAACAACAGTGTTTGCGCAGCGCCAGTGAACACGTTCTCTCTACACAGTTTGGGAATTAAACTTGCGTATCTTGAAGCTCCCCCCCCCCCTCACCCAATAGGCTGATAAGAGCAGTTTGGCAACGGTGAAAATCAAACATGATCTCTAGCACACGCATATGAGTTCAGCCGTGCGCTCCACGGCTTCAATAGAGCAACAAGTTGCACTCTTCTCAGCGGCACATCAGCGCGTCCTTGCGACGGCAGGATCAACCGCGTGCGGTGATTTCAAGTGCGCGTAGCAAAGTACGCGTGTTCTAATGTGGATAGTGGCGACAGAGAAGAAGTGAGTTTGTTTCTTGCAAACTTAGCTGAAGTTTTGACAGGCCAGATAATGGAAGTCTGGGTATAGTTTCGAACAGTGTAAGTTTCGTCGGCACACAGAGGAAGAGGAAATGCATTGGAAAGGCTTAGCTTTGGACGAATCAAGTGCACAAGGGCAAACCTCTTGGCCGGGAAACCACAAAGTATGTGCCGAGATAAGTAAGCAGTCCTGTGCTGCGCTGCTATTTACGTCATAACTGCTGATGCAAACAAACACCAAAGGCAGTAATGTATGCTACTTGTCATGTGAGCAGCACTTGAACTTGATCCCAAGTTGACCCCGTCGTCTCCCATTAGGAATACGCACCAATATGTAAAAAATATGACCGAACATAACACTGCTATATTGTAAGGACTTATTTTAATGCCTCCTCTTGAAGTGGAGACCATTTACTTGGATATCATAAATTCCATTTGAACTAAACGCACAGTTAGGTGTCCTGTAAGTTCTTTCTCAATTCATTTCGAATTTAGATAACATTGCCGCACCTGGTACCAGCAGTAATAGTTAGGCTTTACTTAAATGAAGAACAACCCAAATAATCGGTAATTAGGCTTCGCCTCAAGAAACTTTAGCAGTAGAGCATGATTCTTTAATTTTCTTTGTCGTTCTGTCGAGTACATTTTTCTTGTGCCGTCATACAGCGTGTCCCAGTCTTGCAGATGTGTCACGCAACGAGCCGCCTCAATGTTTGCAGTGGAAGAAGAGGAACCAAAACAGAAAGCCACAGCTATGCTGTACAGAGGAACAGCGGTAGAGGGATGTCCGTATTGTCTGAGGAAGGTGAGCCTTTTCCATTGTCTTAGATGCTACCACATGTGCTGTGATGCATCAGGGCCGCTATCTTGCAAGCGTTCGAAAAGCCGGCGTCCGCTTTCGTCTCATGCGATTGCCCAGGCCACGCCGATATCGCGGCCTAGGCCAATCTAGGCCAATCGCGTGAAGCGAAACCGAACGTCGGCTTCTCGGACGCGTACAAGATAGTGGCCCAGGACTGTTACAAACCAGCGGGTCGTGTTGTGCATATTATTTAGCACAAAATTGTGCTGAAATTGGGTCAAGGGTGGATGGTAACTTCATTATATACAAAGCAAGCGCAGGAGTGAACACTACAACCATAGTTAAGGGCTGACAACGGCTGATAATGTATCGAATGAAACCTTTTGCAGTACTCTGCTGTAAGGGCAGACCGTGCATCTGACTGCCGTTGTCGTAAGGCACACGCTTATGCTTCTTGGGTACTCTTAACATCTTTAAAACACTAACGGATGGCGATCACAGCCTTGGTATGTTCCCAGCCTCCAGCGCACATTTCCTGCACTGCTATCTCTGCCAATATAATGCGGAGGCTATTTACAGGCTCCGCTCATATGACGGTGTCTTGCAATATTTCTGCAAGCTAAAAATATGTTGCTACACTACACTGAACGAAAGAAAAAAAACGCAGCTGGCAATGTTGAGACTAATAAGGCTTTTGAAATTCGCATATCTCTTCAAACCAGCTGGAAGTGGTGCGCTTTACTTTGCTATAGGTTTTATGAAGAATTCGACACCACCATAAGTAACGTCTATGTCACTTCCAGGTGGGAGACATTCTAGAGGGCTAAAGTGTTTGAAGTGCTCCTCCGGACTTGTGAATTGCTAGCAGGTTAGTTAGCAGGCACGCCGTGCTGAAATGAGCCGTAGGTTAACCCTACCGCAGTAATGCCAATTTCAAGAGCCTACCTTACCGCAATTTTTGCGTCAGACATGTTAACAAATGTTCTTTGTGTATTTCTGTTTCAGTTTTCAGTTTATTATGCATTCAAAACAATGATTATGTAAAAGACAGTATATATAGACGAGGGTCCCCAAGTCAAAGACTGCAACAGGACCTTCGGTTCAAATGAAAAAAAAATGTATTGAAGGCATGGGTTAAAGCAGCAGAATTACCAACGTAGAAGGAAAACAAAAGAACGCGCGAAGTACAATACAATGGTAAGAGACAATAAACAAAGAAGTGCATATATCAAGAGGCATAATTATGCAGGACAACATATTAATGGGCATGCTATTTACAACTATTTACAAAAAATAAAACTCTTCAATTCATGTTTGAATGTATTCAACGATTATGTTTGTTTATGTGGTAGGTCATTCCATATTTTCATCGCTGAGAACGAGAACGTCATTTTTCCATATTTGTTGTTACATTTAGGTAGTATAAAGTTGTAATTATGCGCAAACCTAGTGGAATGGGTATGGTGCGTAATTTGAAGCTTACAAATTCGTAAGCAAGCTGTTTTTTAAGCATTTTAAAAAAGAGAATACTTAAATGATACCTAAATAAGCCAGATACAGGTAGAATAGTTAGCCTGAGGAAGCAGGAGAGCGTCGGAGTAAAAGGAACTGTTGGTGATTATGTGAATATCCTGGTTCTGTATGTGTTGAATAGACGATAGGTGGCATTTATATGTGTTTTCCCAGGAAGCAGTACCGTAGGTGATATGATTATGAATGAATGCAAAGTATAAGGATAGTAAATGTGTGTTCTAAAAAATGATCGTGATTTAATCAATGCTCTTATGCCGTAGGCAATTTTTTTGTTTAACAAATGCAACATGGGGCGCAATAACGTAAAATGATTCCAAACTGTTTTGATTCCAAACTCCTGACGTCAAATTTACGTAACCACCGACGCAAGCATCGGGCGGTGACCCGCAGCTTTGTCTGAAGAACCCAATCAAACACTCTGCTGTTTATAGGAGGTGACCTTTGTTCGCTTTCAAAACCAATAACATTGTCTACACTCAGCGGTTTTTCTTATCTAATTGGCTGACAAGAAGAGAGGAGCACGCCCTAGTGGAGAGGGTTTCGATGGGGCCGAGCCAGCACAGTGAAAATAGATAACCGAATAAAGAGGGTGGTGCGGGCTTCTCCGATTGGTCCGCTTCGCCTTAGCTTGTGGCGGCTGGTCAAAAATCGCGGCGGCGTGCAACGGAAGGAAAAGAATGCCGCTAAAACGGACCCTCAGCGAGGAAGAGTTGGCTGAGTGATGTCGTATATGTGCCGAAAGGGCGCGATAACGTTTTACTGCCACGCAAAATGTTTATCATGCGCAAATAAATACATGCTCACCGGCAGGTGCGAGTAGCGAGGGCCTGAGCGGTCGGCGAGCAGCCATCTTCTATTCCTTTCGGAACGGAGCAGTCTGTGGCTATTCAGAAAAGTTTTCAGTTTTGTTCGGCTTAATAATGCATTTTTTCGCGTACACGTCACTTTGACGTAGTCACGTTTTGCGGTTTTGTGACGTCGCGTGACAGACAGGCGCAGTGGGCGTAGCCAGATAACATTGGACCAATAGCAGCGAGCAAATGGTGAAAAGCGGTGAAACAGGACTGATTATTTTTCTTTTGTGCGGTTTAATCTTGCATAATCAGTGTGTACACGTTATATCAGATGGGGAGCTATCGCGGTTTTCGTGACGTCACGTGACAGACAGGCTAAATTGGGAGTGGCCCGAAAATGTTTTGACCAATAGTGGAGGCTGATTGCAGAAATTGGAATCAAAACAGTTTGGAATCATTTTACGTTATAGCGCCCATGATTAGTAAATTTCAAGTTAGGATCTAATTTTAGGCCAAGAAATAACCCACAGTCCCCTGCAAGAATAAGGTGACTGTCGAGGGTTACTAGGGGTATACACGGTAACATCCTGTTTTAGACACATTTGTGCAGGAGGCCGGAGCAGTTTGTGTAGAGAGACCGTATGTCGGGCCCGCGTCCATTTGGCTATAGCACCCCCCTGCGACTAAATCTCAAGCCTGGTTAAACGTGGCTGACGGCCACGACAAGAAGCACGTGCCTTTTTCGGAAGGTATGTAAACAGCTACTTAGGTTAGCGTTTTCTTTATTAGCAATGCTGCATATTCAGGCAATGAAGAATATTTTGCCTGTCAACCGAACATTTAGCCTGATAGTGTTTTTAAAAACTGTATTTATTTTTCGCTGCACATTTGGGCAGTGCAGAAGAAGATGATGATGCCTCTATTCTGAACCCTGCATGCCATTACAGGCCTTTATGAAACGACAAATTGGTTGGCTTGCGGAGCGAAATTCCATGCAAACATTAGTTCCTCGAGGGAACGCCTGTTCAGGTCATGCGTCTGTATTTTTCAAGCGCTCTAGTTGCAACCTACAAATGATAAACTACTCTAGGATTCCGCAATGATCACTCGACAGGCATTCATAATTTGGTAAAATGGTTCAAGGCAGGGTCTGAAAGCCAGGACAGGCAGAATTGTTAATGCTTCCTACTGAGGGCTTCACTCTCGGATAAACGACGTTCAGCGATTTATTTAATATACGATGTCCGCTACCTCGTGGTAGTTTTCATTTAAATGTTTTTTTTCTACGTGTATGTTTACTAGGGATTTGTGTATTGTGGATCTATATTGGTTACTTGCGCTTTAATTTGTCTAATATTTAGGATAAACTAAACAGATGATCTTTTAATGGCACAGCGTTATTCGGAGTTTCCTTTACACTTGGTCATTTAAAAATTGTTGCGTCAGTGTCGGTCATAAGCCGACGTGTTTTCACTCATGAGCACTTTAGGTGTTTAGCTTGTGATTGTAGAAATGGCGTATACATTCTTTGGTGCAAGTGATGCTGTTCTTTCTCTTCCGGGAGTCGCAAATCCCTTGTTTTGATAACTCGATCCGCACCTCAATGTAACCAAGAAAATGCGCGATAGACACGAATCCAACGTACCTTCTGGTATCCCAAGTCCAGTCTGGAGCACCAGGAGTGTGTGCAGCCAATGACAACAGAGTTGGACCCTGAAAACAAAAGTATCACGTTTCGCTGGCGGCAAAAGGCTCAAACTTCATGCAAGGGTATCTATCGATTACGTAGTCAGTACACTGCAGTGTATTATTGTATATGCACGGACGATTGACCAAGGGGACTGGATAACGCGGAAGTGCCAACTGCAATAATCAGTGGTCATGGCGGGAGGGGGGTGGGGCATCATCGGCAGAGAACAAAAAATTAGCTGAGGTTTAACTCTTGTAAACCTAGCTATCGCGAGCGAAATGTTTGTTTGGCTTGCTCTTGCAAAGACTGCACGCCGCTTTCATGAACGTTGGTTCATGAAAGCAGCGGCGAGGCTCCAAACGAGCGCACCTGCGACGCCTCTCCGCTGCGGATGACGGGGCATGACGTCACACGTGCCACACTTGCGCTCCGGCGGCTCACGGTCACTGCGACGGGATGAATGAATGACCTTGCGAGGCATGGCGTGGTAGAGCTTTCCCTCTAATGATGCAGTTAGGCCTAAGGCAAAAGTAAGCATGCATGTGTGAGTGGTACTTTCATTGTACGTGCTTGTTTACTTGAGGTTATTGGTTGTTTTATACCTGCTTACACATTTTCTCCCTTGCTTGCTCGTCTATGCCATTGGTATACAGCGGTGTGCACAGAGAACGTCGTCACGGCGCCACTTGCGCGTTTATATTTAGCAGGCATGGAACGATATATATCGGTGGCATGAAGAATACATGCTTGCCCTGTCGCTGCTTTTTTCCATCCAAGCAACATCATTTTAAAGCGATAGAATTTAGGGCCCCGTGCCGCAGAAAATTCGGCGTCGGCAACCGGTGTTTGATCGCGGGTGGCGGACAAAATCATCCGACCACATCGACCACGCAGGCCCTCCATGTGGTGCAAGGTTTTGGTGAATAAAAATTGAATTTCTCACAGTGAAATCCGTCAGAAGAATGGTAAAGTACGACTTTACCATTCGGCGTCGGATTCGCCGTCGGATTGTAATTTCAATGCACGAAAAAACCTAATTCTGTTACGAGGAAACTCAAACACAAATCCCCTTTCCAGCATTTCTACCAGACCAACGCGCGTTGGGACATTAGCAAACAATACAATAAAATAATAATAAAAAACGTGCTAGGGCCTTCACATTTTAATATACGACCACTTATATTGTCCCTCCAAAAACGTCTTTCCAGCAATGCATTTCAGTTTAAAAGTGAAGCCGGCTTTAAGGGGATCGGTGTAAGCTTGGTCTTTGTACGCTGGCATTCCCACGGTCAGTGTTGCGATGAATGAAGCCTACTTGCCGTATGCGAAAGATGAGATGCAAATGGGTCGCGATAACGCTATCGCATTGTACTCTAAAAGGCAAAGCCTTAAGCGTCCTCCAATTTTTTCTGCTTTTATCTTGGTCTCACGCGAGCTCCATGCAATTACTCTGATCATATAATTGAGACAAACTCTTTTCTTTTTTTTTCTTCGCATCCCTATAAAGCTGCTGACTGGGCACACCATTCTGGCGTTGACATGCCGGGTGTACTGCGTGTGCTCATCTCACAAGGGTTGACTTATTTTGGAGTAAGCAAAGCAGACTTCATTAAAAGCTTTCGCTTGGTTTCTAATTGTTTTTGTTTGCCCCTTTTACTTGCTTCACTTCGATTTATACTACCGCATCCTACATTTGAAGTATTTCGAGAAATAAATAAAAAGAAATGGATTACAGTTTTGTGAAAAGAAGGCACTGTTATTGATAAGGAAAGTGTGTTAAAGGGTACAGCTACATAAATGCTTGAAAGAAAGTAGCGGCAGTCATTACATGCTTACTTGTTGTGTTACCTCACGGTGCTATATTTATCTAGTATTTTTAACATGATGAAAATTCAAGTTAACATAAGTGTTCTTCAGGTTATACTTCTACGCGAAGCTGGTGACTTTTGTTATTTGTTTATTCATCAATTTTTACTAGACTTTATCGCCTTGGCCGTGACAGATGTGTGTTCTTAAATTTAACATTTTTATTTAGCTTGTTTTTCTTATCTCTTTCTTGTAGGATACTAGTTTTATGTGTTGGCCATCGACCATTGTATCACACGTACACCCGTGAGCAAAAGTATACGGACCATAGGGTCGGCAAAAAAGTGAATTTCTTCATAATTAACAAGCATAAACTGGAATTGAGTACACTGAAAAGTTCACAATGCCAAGTATGGACTGCTGTCCTCAATTTCAAGTTGTGTTCATAGGCAGAGGAAAAAATCAGCTTTTTCGCGGGTATACTTAATTTTGCTCACGGGTGTACATTTTTTAAATGCTTATGCGATTAAGTTTTGTCATGCATGGACGCTACATTTAGTAATTACTTAGGTAACACTATCTGTCGCGACGTGTAATGACCGCTGGTGGGTAATTCGTATGCATTGAGGGTAGACCTTGGGAAACGATATTCGTAGAGACATGGTATAACCGGCGCGGATAACGCTCAGTAGAAAGAAACAGACAAACGATATTTTTGCCTGTGCTCATGTCTACTTTTGTAGTTTTTCTTTTTTGCGCCGACTATACGATTCTACAATTCTAGCTTTTCTAGATTTGATAGAGACGCTACAAGGGTACTGATATGATTTAACGTTTGGTGCAGTTGCATTTAGTGACAGTTAAAGTTAGCTTCAGTACGTCAACATGTACCGGCAGAGCTTAAGTACATCAACATGTAGCGATGAGCGTCAGTAAGTAGCGACTAGTAGCCAATATAGGTTTATGCTCTCGGGATCGACAACAAGAACAAAAAAAAAAAAACACTTTACATACAGAGTTACCGGCCCTGAGTATGTAGTTAACCGCGTTAAGGCATTTTCATTTGCCTCTTGATCCCATTTAGCCTGGCTTTCGTAATCGCGTCTCACACATTTAATTTTATTCCTCATAGCTTCAGATTTATATGCTACATCTATGTTCTTGCTTTAATAGGGAATAAAAAAAATTAGAATGCGTGATATTTGGCACGCTTCTTTGCCCAGTGCTCTATGTTTTGGGGTACTCACTTTATCGGGAGAACGAAATTACTTAAAGGGCCCCTAAACCACCCAGAGGTCGAAATTTAGTTGTGGTGTTGTAGTGGTGCCCGAGTCTACAACGAACACGTAGCTACGAGAATTTTTCGAACTGGTGCCGTTATAGCGGAGTTACACGCTTTTGATGACCGAAAAACGGCTCTTGCTCGTTTCGCTCTTTCCTTCGCTTCTCTCCTCGTCGGCTGGTCTCTCCTCGTCGCCGAGTGCTGCTCCAAATGTCACGTGACATACGTCATCGCCAACGTGCTTCTCAAAACACCTCCCACGTCCGGTTAAGGCACGTCCACGCTAACGGCAAATATACTGACGGGGAACCGGCCTCCCGTGCCCTAGAACGTCTGCCGCGCGAGAGGTGTCCAAAGTAGACGGTAGTTCGGCCGGCGCACCGCCCGCAGCACGATCAATGGGCCAATCGAGAACTGCGAACCTGCGCGCCTCAGCCACCGGCGATGAAAACATCGGCTGCAGCTTCTGTTCCAAGCAAAATAATTTTCCGTAGTTAAAGTGATGCGTAAATTGTACATTTTATGAAGAACGATATCCACTGTCAAACGTGAAACATGAACTCGAGAGCTCCGATACTGGTCGAGCTCAGATGCCGTGCACGGCTACCGACAGGAGACGACCGGCTCAGCTGTGCTCGCATCGCAGCTGACGGTGCCGCTAATATAAGCTTGTTTTGTTCTTCGTGTACAATTATTGCGAAGAGGGATAACAACGGTAAGAAAATATTGCGGCTTGTGAGCGTCGGTTATTCATTCCGAAGCGCCGTCCGTTTTAGCTTTGAAGTGAGCCGGAAAAGGCCTAGCGATGATATCGGTGCCGCCGAGCGATCGGCGGCGGTGACGTTGAGGCTACCGCACAAATGGGTACCGGTCTCATCCTCTCTACGGTAAAGAAATCTCGCCGTTCGCGAGGAAAACCGCCGTCGAACGGCGCCCCGCGAATGGCAAACGGCATGCAGCAAGTTACCGTGCCGGTAACGGGGACGTGGACTCGGCGCTTCTCGGTTACCCGCTGTTGCTGCGGTGCCGGCCCGTGTTCATGCGAAGCGTGCCGCTATAGACCATGTGTTGCGCGCTCGTCTAGAAAGATCAACACTGTCGCACTCTGCTCGCGCAGCTAATCAGACCGCTAAGCACGACTGTGTTGGAACGCGAGCGATTTGGCACTTGCGTTGCGGGCTGTAATTACCGATTCGCAAGGGCGCACCAGCGAGCAACACGACAAGGAAAAGCAGGGAGCGCGCGTACCTGCTAGCAGACAAACCGGAAGTCGTAGCTTCTTGTTCGACCAATGGGCATCGTTACCGACGCTGACATCACCAGATTCACCCTGCTGACATCGTGACGACTGCTGGGGACACCGGAAAAGCCAGCAGAGGAGGAGGGCATTGTTTTTTTTTTATTTTGTGGCCCACCCGCGGCGCGTAGCGCTGCAGCGTTTGGCATCGTTGATCGTGACGGCATTCTGAACTCGATGGGCGTGTTTACTTGAAATGTTAAAAAAATATCTAAGGTGGTTTAGAGGCTCTTTAAATTCGATTTGATACTCTATGTCAGCAGTATTTGCTGCAAAAAACTTACCTTTATGAATGAATATTATTAAAGCTATGACTAATGAAGCTACGAATATATCTCAGAGCCCTGACAGAAATTTTATTTGTTGCGAATAGTATAGGCAAAGCAGCAGTGGCCCAAGAGGAACAATTATAACAGTACGTCGTTCGTGGCAGAAACGAATATCTAGTTTTTTCTTTCTTTTTTTTACGTGTCCAGGCTTGTAAAACTGAACGTGGACATATGTGTACAGACTGAATCTTCAGAATGATTGTTAGGAGTCTGTCGAAGTCTTCAACAAAGAGGAATGTGGTCTAGGGTAAGACTATATTGTCAGGGCAAGACACAGACGTGAAGTGCATCTCAGCCTCAGGTAGCATGACACGGCTTCGTAAATTATATGGAGTGATGAAGCTGACTAGGACGTCTTCATGCCGACGAGTGATACTAAAGGCTCAAGATTGGCGACAAATACTAGCACTTGCGCTGCTTTATGAATGAGTTAGACAGCGGACAGCAAAACTCAATGTACTCTAAAAATTTCTAGAACCTTTATGCATCATTTCTATACGAGCAGGCAAGAAAGAGACGTACTAAATGAACAGCTCAAACGCGAAAATTTCTCACCGGCATCCTCCTAGATAGAGACAGTATCATGTCGAGCTGCATGATGCTGGTGCGGAGCACATAGCTTTTTACTAGTGGACAAATGCGGATATAGAAGATGTAGCCACGCTCTTACCGATATCGTTTAAATTACCGATATTACCGATATCGTATTGGGATTAAGGTCCGGTTGATGGCAAATGCTGATTTCTGAGCCGCTAAGTGCTCGTTGCTCCTCACAAACGGTGGTCAAGCACGCGTCACCGAATTCGAAGTCGTGGCCCTGCACGAAATGGGACGATACTTCGTGGCAACACGCGGATTTTCGGACGTCACGTATTTCGCATAGAAGAGGTATCAAGCCGTCAGACCAGGCGCACTATCAATGAAAACAGCTAAAAGCTGGATATGAAAAATACAGCATTCTCCTGGTAGCGTGTGCTTCTTTGTCTACGAGCCGTGACAGTCTGCATTTGTCCGCTGACAGGCTGCATTTGTCCGCATTTGTCCGCTGCATTTGTCCGACATTGATGTTGATGACAATGCTGCCTACTAACGTCACTACATCTCAGCTCTAGGGAGCGCTGAGCTTCTGTTTATGCCTGTAAAAAAATATCGTAAGAGACGTCTCAGTCCCCCCTTGTTCAGGCTCCTTGTGTCTGACAAACGGTAGTTAGCTTTGTCTAGACGCGTATAAATTGTTATCGGGACGTGTATTGTTTTGTTTTAATATATTTTGTTACGTTTAGGCATTAGCTGCTGTAGGAAGAGCTAGGCGTGCCGGAAAAAATGCACTTTATTTTTTGCATGGTGTTTTACCGCAGGAAATTATGTGACTTCGACAAGCAGATTTCCTGCGCAGTTGCTTTTTTCTCACAGGCTAAGTGTTGAATATTGTGGAATGTTGCGCACAACTGCGAGAAAGGGCAAAACTGCTTAGGTAACAGAAATGTATATGGGCATCGCGTTTTATCGTAAATAGGCTCACGACTGATAATTGCAGCGTGCACAGCTTTGAACTGTCGGTAGGCACTGGCTACCACTACGAATAAATCCGCTCAGCAGTTTACTAATACTACAAACATGCTCTTGCTAATTTGTTGCAATGACCGTTCTGTGCATGATGCATGATATGTAAATGCTTGTACACCGATGTATCCTCATAGCACATGCCGTCACTACTGCTTCATTATGGTACCTGCGCCCGAGGTTCATATTCAAACGAATACTCTTAATTAGAATGTTACATTGGGGAGTAGCCGCCGTCTTTAGTGTGGTGAAAACCGCAGGTAAGTGCGGCTGCTTTAATACGCACTATTATAATGAAGTATGCGCCACAGCGGCTGTGCACAATGCCTTGCATGGTTTAAACAGCCTGTTTGTGTACAAGTATAAAAACTGTACAAGGACGGGCATTCGACACTATTCAGTGCAAATATTTGTTAACAAGTATAATCAGTGTCATTGATGACTTTCCAGGCGAACGCACTGAGGACGTAGAATAAAATATCTTACTTTGACTTCCAATGTACATTGCTGACTAAATTAGGTCACTATTATACAAAGCGTACCATAATATTCAACTCAGCAGTGAGGATGCCGCCCGTAAGTAGCGGTTTCATGTCATTGGCACCAACCGCAGACGTATGGACACCACTACATAAAAACGGACACTTACGGTTGTAATTTACATTACACTTCGGGAAAAAAAGCAGGCAGATCCCACGCCCTGTGAGAATCGATGTTATGCCAAGCAGTGTGTGAGGAGCCTACCAAGTTAACGAAACCACCATGAAAACACCACGACGTAGGCGGCTGTTTCATGACCTACTTGACACGCATGTCATGATATTCGTGTCATGATACGTCAGGAGTCTCTTTAGCTACGCCTAAGAGACCTTAAGGTGAAAGCCTTAGTCATGTTCGTTACTATGACTTCGACTTGGCTTGTTGCTTCAATGAGTACCACATCCGTAGCCGTTCTACTGGTTTTTGAGTGCTAATATTTTCTGGCTGAGTCATTGTAAGTTTTGCTGAGTCATGCTGATCTCTATGACTTCTAGCATCATCCTTCAGTGTTTCCTTCACTTAGTGCCACGTCAAAACCCATTGCAGTGCTTTTTGAGTGTTGATGTTTTTTCGTGGAGTCACTGTCATTTAAGGCGGCTGTTTCAGGAGCTACATGACACGCATGTCATGACATTGACGTCATCACCCATCGTTTACGTTCGTCATACGCTCTTCTCATACTATGGCAATTTGGTACCTACCAAGTTCACGAAACGACCATGAGAGCACCACTATGTAGGAGGCTGTTTCATGACCTGCATGATATGCATGTCATGACCTATCAGTGATGTTCGTCATACTCTTCTCATACTGTGCCAATTTTCGCACAGTCAAAGTTAACGAAACTACCATGAGAGCACCAAAACGTAGGCGGCTGCTTTATGAGCTACATGGCACTCATGTCATGGCCTATCATTTATGCTGGTCATACACTCTTGTCATACTATGCCCATTTTGGTACATACTAAGTTAACGAAACGACCATGAGATCACCAAGTTGTAGGCGGCTAGATAGATAGA
>NC_051157.2:124875684-124921747 GCF_013339745.2 Dermacentor silvarum
GCTTAGAATTCTTTGGTCTAACCAAGGTTAGCTAATACTTTGTGGTGGGGGACACTGCTTGCTGTCAGTGTGATTTGTCAATATTAAAGTGCATCTCAAGATTACAGTAAACGTTTCAGCTGTACTGATGGTTATTTGCAAGCTATTAGGAGAGATATGAAAGAAAAAGAATTCGTCTGTGTCGTTTATCACAAATGTCTGACATTTCTATAGGTCAGGACGGTACGCAGTACCTGACACTTGATATCAGAAGTATGACAGAAACAAATTCCATACTTTCTTGTTAGGCAGTTATAAAACCGAGAAAGCACGCGGACAATGCAGGTATCTCATAAAGAAGCCGGAAACCGAGCAGCGTTGTCAACATGAAATACCATGTTTTAATAGCTTTGGTGTGCTTTCTTCTTCTGATTGGTAAGCGCTATTCTCTTCTGCTATATTATAAACGTGGTGGCAATTGTACATAAAGTAGTTTTAGTCAAACACTCCGGCAATGATTAGAAAAAGGAAGCGTATAATGAAATGCCATTGAAAACAGTACCGCAGAACTTAGCGAATCAGTCGGCTCAGTGTTTACACGTTTTACGTTTTATAACCGTGCGGCAGATAAACACAGGGCTTCAATCACATTTTCAATAAGCATGCACTGTTTGTCAGCATATCTGTTGCCTGTTTGTTTTTTGAGAACAACAATATCGTTTGGCTTCCGGTCTCAACTTATGGCCTCGTCGCATAGAGCTTCCATACTTTATTGTAATGAAACAATAGAGATCTATTAAAGATGTGCACCATCTAATATTCGAGTCGCGCAGACAGAAAAGTGCAATGCGAAAATTGAGAACCGATCTTATATGTTATTTGATCAACGACTACTCACGCTGAAACAATATTTGGCTCATGGCCAGAAGTGGGGCTTCATGCAGAAGCGCTTGTCGGTTTAAGTGTTGTTCTTTATTATTATTATTACAGAAGACACCACTGTCTTCGGTATACAGGGTGTTGACTTTTAAGTTTTACAGAATTTTTAGAAATGGCCTGTGGCAGTTAGCATCATTCTTATCATTGGGCTGGTTTATTCGATCCACGAGAAATCTAAACACATATTCCACTAATTAACAAAAATTCACTAATTAACTTCTTAGTTAAATACTTTACGACACATATTGCAATTTACGAATTGTAGCCGGTGAGGTTGTCAGGTGTATCCACTTGGAATGAATTTCCAGAATTCCCCTTCCCCAGTGCAGGGTAGCAAACCAGAATCTTTTTCGGGTTAACGTCCCTGCCTCTCCCAACACGTTTCTCTCTCTCTCTCTCAGCTCTCTGAGAGAGAGCTGACGCCGGAATGATCATTATAGCGAGGTTCTAGCAGCTGCGCTGTAAAAGTTTTGAAAGTGTTCGTTGAAACACCCGGCATGCGTCATGTGAGCGGAAGCTTCTTATGTTGTTAAGTGGTTATATTGTTTTTTATATCTGTAAATACGCTTTTCTTGCACTCCTCTGCAGAACCTTCTGTTTTTTCGGAGAATTAAAAAGGTCGGGGTAGCTTGCACTAGTGGCGCAAGGCTAAAGACACAGCGGAGCTGATCGGTTCCGAGCTGGTCCTAGCTATGCGAAGTGATGCTAAGTTATACGAAGTGTATAAGCATCTCCTCGTGGTCCGTGGCATATCGGAATGCCTCGCGAAGCATTTGCAGTCCGAGCTCACGTAGCGGAAGTGGGGCGAAAGCTATGCAGAGTGTGCGGGCGGCGACTTTACAATTACTAGTAGGTACAGCAGGGGCGTGGTACTGCGGGTAACGTGACTTCCGCTTAACACGTGTTGCCATGGCAATCGTGGAGCTCCTAGGTGCCTAGGGACATAATCCCTTAGGAACTTTTGAGGCACTGGTCTGCGCGGCCGCGCGTCGGCTGCTAGTTACGGAGCGTGGCTCTCATCTCCGGGACCGGGCACAGCGACCTTGCTGAGCGCAGCTCTATACGTGCGTAGGGAGCGAATCGTGTAGGGCGCGTTGAATGTCTGGCGGTGTCTGGCCCACGCCGGCCGCGCTTTATTATTATATCGCTTGTGGTAGTGGGGGAAATCCTTCCAGTAGTGGTGGTGTGGCATGACGGCTTTTGATCTCGGTGAACTGTCGTAGTGTAAACAAGCGCATACTGCTCGCGTTTGTGAAGGCGCCAAAGGCTGATCCGACGCTATCTGCCTACACGAGGCCACAGAAGTACATGTATTTGTCTGATCTTAGTGCTTGTGGATTTTGACGTTCTTGTGGCTTTGTTTATTGCGCTTTATATGCCTTCATTGCCGTAGATTTCAGAGCAATCTATACTATTCGACGGGCAGAAGACGCTGCGAACATTCGAAATCGCTACTAATTACTACGGTTCAGCTTGTCGAAGTGGCCAAATCGAAACGCGCCAAGCGTCTCAATGCACTGGCTTGCCTGCGATAAATTCATGAGGGTGTTTTATGTCGCTTGTCTACGTATTATTCCGTGGCGTAATGGTTTCAATATCGGTCTTTTCTGCTATAGGTCCTATGTTTGAATATTGCCATCGGACAATTTTAATAGTGGTTGTATTGTATAATTACTTCGCGTATGATTATTGTATGACAAGGGCAGTTCAAGGAAGCGTTACAGGTCCCCGTGCCCACAGGGGTTGTGCCATTGAGCTTGGACCCTTTCTGCACTGCCTCCAGGATCGGCCCACATAAAAAAGGTGCCATTGATCTTGGACCCTTTCTGCACTGCCTCCAGGATCGGCCCACTTTATCTGCCCCTGTATCTGCCTTTTGAACGTCGCTAATGGAAATGGCAAATAAAACTTCAGCGTACTATAAAAGTTACAGCTTGAGTGATATTGTCAAGAAACATTGGGAAGAACTCAGAAGCAATATTTTTTTCGTAATTTGTTTGGAGAGTAACTAGCGTATGTAGTAAAGGGTTCGTGCCAGAGACCGCATTTTTTCAAGTTTGACTGGTTGCTCGGATGATCTCGTTTTGTTCTCGCAACTTGTCATAATGGTTTTTGATGTGTGGCAAAGCCAGTGTCAAGCAGACACCATTTACTATTTTGTTTGCTCATATCTTTTGTTTATATCACGTAATGTATTGCATGTACGGTACGTTATATTGCACTCTACGTTCATACCACAGTTGTACTCATGCCTACGGGTGACTAAATTTCATTTTCAACTTGCCGGCATGTTCTCGTTTTGAGTGCCCGGATAACAGCTTTGGCTTTTGGCTCAAGGTCACTTGAAGATCGCTGACAACGGGAGCTAAAAGCATTTCATGCTTAAAAGAGTCGGCAACCTTAAACTTTGACCTAGGTGTTTCTTTTTGGCACTCGCATCCCGGCGTTGGTGTTCTGTGCTTTGGTAAGCAGTAATAAGTGATTTCTGATCAATTATAATTATTCCAGACACTTCAGTAACTCAACTTGAACTAAGCTTATGCTTTGATATCATGTCTATAAAGAAACCGATGAATTTTGCACTGTACTACTTTTTTTATTTTTTTCCTGATTTATTTTTAATCTCGTCTCAGCTAATTAGTTATAATTATCCTAGACACTTCAGCAAGTCAGCTTGCAACAAAACTTACATATACTTACAAAACTTACAAAACTTACATACACAAACATCATATCATATCTATAATAAAAGACATGAATTATGAAGTGAACCATGTTTTTTTCTATTTTTCTGTTTTACTTAGATTGCGTCCCCGGTCGTCTCAGCTAATTAATTCTAATTATTCCAGACACTTCAGTAACTCAACCTATAACTATAAACTTATGCTCGGATATCATATCTATAATGGAATTCGTGAATTTTGTACTGTACTGTTTTTTTTCGATTTATTTTCACATCCTGATCATCTCAGGAGGTGAACCGGAAGTACTGTCCAAAGAACAAATGGCACTCGACGCTCCTGCCACTAAAAATTCCCGATACAGCTTTCTATTGCTCAATACGTGCAACATAAAAGTGTTTTTTTTTTTCTTTTTCTTTTCTGAGTGTGAAAGAAGCCCGCGAATACACGCAAAATTGCCGCACAACTAGCCGCTCGAGGCGTGTATCCGCGGGCTTTCACGCTCGGAAAAACACTTTTATGTAGCACGTATTGGGAAACAGAAAGCTGTATCGGGAATTTTTCCTGATGCTCTGTAATTTTCTGATTAACACTTTTCATCTAAATATAATATCTGAGAAGTTAATTAATTAATTAATAATTTATGAATAAGTATAATTATAATTATTATATAATTATTTATCTAATGCAAAAATTGAGTATCTGTAAGCGACGGCAAACAACATTACCTTGGTTCTGTCCAGCTACGTGATATTTGCATATATTTAAGTGTCGGTGCTAGTAAGTTGGGACGCCCTGTATATACTGGGTGTTCAAAATTAGGCTTTACGAAAATTTTTAAAAATCGCTTGTAGCAGGTAGCATAATTCTTATCGCATAGCTTGGTTATTCGAAGAAACAGACATTAGTAACACAAGAAATTGAAACTAATATTCTAATAAATAACAAAAATTGACTAATGAACTTCTTAGTTAATTAATTTACGACACATATTGCAATATATCAATTTTAGCCGGTGAGCTTGCAAGACGCATCCACCTAAAGTGAATTTCCAGGATAACACCAGTTTTGAGATATTATTGCCCTTAGTGTGGGACGAAATACATGGGCGTTTTAGTTACTTTTGTGCTTGAATGTATAAAACAGCATTTTCGTAACAAAGTAAGTATAACAACAGTGCATTTTTACGGCGAGTTTGATGGTGCATATCTCCAAACTGGTGTCATTCTGTAAATTCATTCCAAGTGGATACGCCTGACAAGCTCACCGGCTCCAATTCGAAAATCACAATATGTGTCGTAAAGTAATAAAATAAGAAGTTAATTAGTGATTTCTTGTTAATTAGTGCAATCTATGTTTCGACTGCTCGTGCTACTAATGTCCGCCTCATCGATTAACCCCAGCTCAATGATAAGAATTATGCTACCTGCCACAGGCGATTTCTAGAAATTATATATATAGACACAAAATTGGAGCACAAAACAAACGTCCCAACAAGCAGTGACCAATGACCGATGATTGGGCACCTCCTGGATTCCCATCGGCTTCTATTGTAAGTGGCCAGTGCCCTGTGTCAGAAAACGGCATTGCCTCCATGTTCAATATGGGCAAGATGGTGGGAAAAGTAGTATGTAAGCATAAAAAATAAATATGTTTTTTAAAGAGTGCGTTTCGTTTAGTTGTTATCCTTTAGCGCACAATAGAACGAAACAAGTTTGGGTGATATCTGCGACGTGGTTTCCATATTTTACATGAAAGTCTAGGTCTATTCTGTAACACGTACAGACGCGGTGCTGGCCAGTGTGCTTGGAAACTGCTTGGCCACCACGCACAATCTACTCTGTCATACTTTGCCGGTGGCAAATCGTAGCGCAGAAGCATATAGGTACAAATGTTTAATCAGTGGGACGGCATACTGTCTACCGTTTGTCATGATGTCAAACTGACAAGCACGAAAAGCGACAATTGTGTACGTTGCTGGTAAATCATTTCGCGCCGGTTTCGTCACGTATTAAAATAAATATTTCTTTTTAATCCAAACGATGAAAACTGTGCGCGCACACGGCGCGACATTTGCGATGTTTGAATTTTGCACTATTTCCCGCGCGCTCCGTACGTGACCGGCCGGCGCACTGCGTTACCGCGATAAAGAAAATAGTTCCTCAAGGAAGCTAAGCAGAAAACTTTCATACTCTTGCAAACCGCAGAAATTGTTAAGAAATACCATTTTATTACAAGATTTGTTAATAAATATTGCAATCTATGTCTATGAAAGCGTGGATTTGTATGCGTGTTTTTGTGCGAATGCGCGCTTGCGCTGTTGACTCTTTGGCGCATTCCTGAACTTTGTGCGTGCGGCGTATGTGTGCGGGTTGCGTTATGTGTTTACTGCGTTTTCTGTGCCCTTTGTCTCGCTGTGACATCTTTGGTATATTCCAACTTGTTGCTCGCTCTTTATGGGCTACACGTTGCCTCGAAGATCACCATGATCGCCTCCGACTCAGCCACATCAAAGGTGAGTGAGTGTTTCGAATTCCACTTGCTCGTTCATTGCGACGCTATCAGCAAAAGTGCGTACGGAGCCCGTGCGTGTCTTCCACGCGCCTCTGTGCTCGTTTTCATTACTAGTACTATCTATCCTTCCGTTGCGAGAATTGGTTGTGCAGCACTAGATTTGTGATATTGAACATGAAGCTTTGTCCTGATTTAACTTCACAGCGCGCTTGTGGCGACGTAAAGCAGCTATGTGGAGCCAGCTAAAACAGGGCATGTTGTGCTCGCCACGATTTTTGGTACGGTGTTCCAGCACCGATTGAAATTAGCATTAATGAGCGCTCGTGCTTTGCCGTTTTGGTGGAAACAATGCGACGTGAAATAGTCCGAACTGTACTGTAATCAAGTATATTTCGTTCGCGCAACGCCGTCCATTGACGTGCATCTACTACATGGCGTGTCGGGATCGGCGAAAACATGCGCGGGGCGTTTTGCCGTTCGAATGTAGTCTGCTGCGCTGTTCGCTTCAGGATCGAGTGCCCAGAGTCCGCTGACACGCCGTGCGGTAGACACGCGCTGTGGCGCGATAATAATAAAGAATTGCAAGGGCGTATATGTGATTCTGTGATAGGTGAGATAAAAAAGGGGTGATGCCAGCGAATGCTGTGAAATCATCAGGTCATGTGTGGTTTGTTTTCCGCCGGTACGCGCGCGGTGAACTTTTTTTTTAACCATGATCTCCCTTCGACGCCATCGAGTGCTTCGCGCAAACGCCTTCGCGTAGGCGCTCTATATTCACGGAAAAGGCAGATTCTGTGGGATTCTATGTTCTGCTTTAGTGGGATGAAACATTCTAAATAATTTCATCGTGTGAAGTTTGGGGCTTGGCCCTTCAGTAACTGATCGATTTAACTAAGTTCGAAAATCAGTAAAGGAACGAGATGCTTGGGCATATTTGCCGTGTCGTCCCACTGTGCTTCCAGTGGCATGTAGGCGTTATCGACAAATGTCGAAAATTAGCAAGGCTTTTTATGACATAGAAGTAGACAGCTATGTCAAGCTATTTTTGCTTTGAACTCACACAGTAAAGTGGAGAGAGAGTGAAAGGGGAGCGTATCCTTGTGAACTAAATGACGCTTTGACATAAGCTTGGAACAATGGTTTGTTGGTGGAGCAGTTCTGTGGAATACTTAGAGAGTAAGCAAACTGTAGTAGCAGCAGTTAGACGGGGAGTGAAAAAATGCAACACTGGTTTTATATGAACGAGCTACCTTTAAGATGTCGCCGCAACAGTTCAGTAGATGAGCAAAAATAACTTTAAAATTTAGGAGAGAAATTAAAAATAAACTATTTGCCCACCTCACACTGCCAGTGGCAAGAGTAGCCATGCTTTAATGTTTTCAATCAGTCATTTATATACATCCATTTATGTCGGCCTAGTCGTCCATGTAGATGTTTTGATTGTTGCTTTTGAGTTATCGTGGCGTCACATTTTAATACTGACATCTGTTTTCAGAATCAAAATGAGCCTGGAGACACCACAGCCAGAATGCGAAAGGTGAATTCTTTGGCCATTCATCGTGTAGCGTCACCATGATCAAATGCACTGTTGCCATGAGAATGTATTGCCGGGAGGTATTCTTCTTAAGATTTAGTAAAAATTGTAGCATTAAGCGTCTCCTCTGTGATTTTGCATAGCCTTTGATTTGCGAGTCGATTAATTTATTTGATGAGGTGGGCAGTTGGCACACCCTGCCTTTGCACACATTCAGCTGAGTAGGTGAATCTGATGTGTAGTGGTAATCGCATTAACGTCGACAGTTATCTTCCTGTTTGAGCTGCTACAGCTGCTTGCCAACACAAGCAGCAGTTGCCCAAGATGGCATGAAAGAGGTTCATTGAAGAGTGGCACATACTCTGAGTCACATACCCAGAGATCCAAGGAGGTCCATCAGATGGTTATTAATCCACTTCCCTCAACATAGCAGCCCTACCCATTAGGCCATTGACCACCAAGTGACACAAATTGGCTGGAAAATAGAGACAGACACCCGAAAGTATGTGAAGTATCCTAATAATGCTACTTGCATTAAAGTTTTCGATACCTTGGTTTACTTACTATTTTATTTCGTACTGGGTGAATCCTTGTTTTTCTGAAGCACATGGCATCCTAACAGCATAACAAGCTATGACATTAGTTTTAGTTGTTTTTATTAGTGACATTAGTTGACATTTTAGGTCTGGAGCAGGCAGTATTTCTGTGATTTATTTGGAGTGTGGCTGTTGTGTAAATGTGCTTAAAATCCTTAAACTACCTCACTAAGATTTACCTAAACGTGCCGTTTCACATAGGTTGGAGAAGTGCTCATTCAGATGATCCTGGCACAGCTTGCCATGGTGGACCAGGCAAGTTTGCAAGGGCCTTGATTCACCATGTGTTCACAAAAAAGAACCTCATGGGCCACTCACTTGTAGGAAACAACACCACCAATAGGCAAAAACAGGCTCTTGGCCTTATCAGGGTCAACACTGTTATAGGCAAGTACCATACATCCTTTTTCCCGTTGCATTTTTGCATTCACATTTTGTGCTTGGAATTACCACAACAAATAACTTTCAAGTAGCCTGTGTCTCCAACTACGTGCTACAATAGCCTACTATTTTTAATGAATGTTCACTTGATCTCAAGTCTCTAATGCGTCCATATAAATTTTAAAAGCAGCCTTAACTGCCAGAAGTTATTGGTGGCTCCAACTGACAAAGTTAGGTGTATTTGCGCATTAGTTGCACTACTTGACTGTTATTGCAATGAATAGTTGCAATGAAGCAGCTACCAATCTGTGAAGCACGCTACCAATCTGGTGGTATAGAGGGTGTGCTTAAGTAGCCTGAAAGTGCTGTTGTAATTGTGGAGAAGCTATGCTCAAGTGCAGTTACTGCTCAACTCGAGGGACAACACTTCCACCAAATTTCAGCAATAAAAATGGCCCTCCAGATTCTGTAACGCAAAACATAGTGGTTTCACCTATTTCAACAGACCACATTGAATTAAAGTTGCTCCTGTCTTGAAGGAGGTCTATGTGGTGGCAGACAGTAGCCTCAGGTGGCAGACCGTAGCAGACAGTAGACAGGGAGCTTCAGTTACGGGGCATAATTGTTGGGTTGTTTCGATCAAAGCAACAATAGGAACAGTTGCCAACTTCGTTGTCAACATTGCTATGTTTAGCGCTCTCCATTCATTCTAGGCACTCAACCTACTAAGATCCAATTTATCACATTGTATTCTAAGATGTGGAAAAAACAAAGGTATTTATTTGACTTTTCCTCACGTTCCCATAAAATGATCAGTACTCAATAGGCCCTTGGCAGCTACTATATAAAGCTTCTTACAGAACATGAAGCATGTCCACAGCTCCCACTCTGAAATTGTGGGAAATGTCTCTTGCTTTCTTACTTCAAGGATGGACTTTTCAGCGTTATTATAAACCAGTGGTCAAGTACTATGGGTTTAGCTTTATTAAAGATTGAATGAGCTTTGTAGGTGTTCATGTTTAACCTTTTGAAGATCACATATTTTCTGGAAATATGTCGCCCAATTTAAGCATTATATTTTTATTCTGGATTGCTCTTCAGAGTGACCTTTCGAGAAAAAAATGGGTAAATAATTTTTAGGTCACAAAGTGACAAAGGTTTCTTAGTGTGCTCAGTTTTGCACCATGTTTATTGTAGCATCCAGGGCAAACTAGCATAATCACATGTTTAAAATGTAATGACACTCACAAAACATTAAACTAGGTGAATACTCCCAAACTACTGCAGTGATGGGCACCATAGAGTAAAGAGAAAGATCAGTTTTGTAAGAAGCCAAGGGGCAACAGCACAATCAGGATTTTTGTAGAAGTTGCAGAAGGTTACAGAATCTGTAATGTGATGCTTGGGGACACTTCATTCTTAAAAGGCATGCTTATTTATATGTTCTTTCGCCGCCTCGTATTTATAGTCGTGACCACACGATTTGTTTCCGCCACTCTACATGCATGGCAGTGACCCTCAAAGGATTAGCAGAGTCAGTCCACTTGCATATTTCTCTTGTAAGACTGAGCATTTCTTCGTATTTCTTCTTCGCATTTATTTGTGTGAGTGTAACCAGGTTGGCGCGCAACTGCAGTAAATCCTCGTTATTAGCAGTAATTTATTTTAAGTAGAGAGGCATAAGAATGGCTGTCATAATGTGTTGGGGCTCGCGTTGATGTCCGGTACCATCCTACCGCGATCCGCCAGTTGTTGGGGCGCCGGTTACTACAACCTCGACCGGCATCACCTCTAGGTAGCGTAGCGCTGCCGGCAGGCTGCAGGCGGCCGGTAGATCATGGCGACCAGGCAGGACGAGACGATTTTAAGTGCGAAACTTGCACGGTTTATTTCATGTTGAAGGATTGCAAAGAAGAGAATGAATGAGTAAAAATACATGGCGGGGCCGCTTAAATAGGCCCTCTAACAATGAGGCGGGATTTCGCTCAAGTCACGTGACAGGCAAGTCCAGTCGGGAGGATGCGGCAGCAACTCCCTCTCGCCTAGGTGACGTTTCCCGGGCTTGTCTCCGCTGGTGGCAACCCGAGGCTCCCGAAGAACATCATTCGCGGAAGGTGGGCATCTCCCTCTCCCCTAGGCGACGTTTCCCGGGCTTGCCTCCGCTGGCGGCAACCTGAGGCTCCTGAAAACGTTATTCGTGGAAGGCGGGCCTATTCGCCCCCCCCCCCCTACGCACATGCACACAAAGGGATCAGCCACTCGGGCGTCCCAGTCCCCGCACCTGTACACAAAGGGATCAGACACGATTGCGTTCCAGATGCTCCGGAAGAACGTTTCGTAGAAGGCCGACCTAATCGCCTCCCCGCACCTGCACACAAAAGGATCAGCCACTACTGCGTCCCGCCCGCGACAACCAAGCACGATGGGGAGACCTCCTCCGTTAATCCTTTTAAACGGGCTGTCGTACGTCAACCGTAACAAATGCGAGAAGTGCACTCCAGTAGCATATGAGCTCGTAAAACAAATTCAGATATACCATACTCAATTCTGGTCACATAACCGTATTTGGAGCAACTCCTGCAAGGAAAAGTGCAATAAAGTGCTGCACATTTTGATTATGAATGTTGAGAGAACTAATTTTATTTTTCAGTAGTCTACCATTAAGTTTTTTCACCAACAGTATGGTCTTTTTTCCACCATTTTGTTCCTAAGCAAGCAACGTTCTCATCTTTTACACCAAGGATATTCATGAAGTTATTCTGCGACAGTGAGCTTTTCCTGTTTGACTTCTGCATATTGTACTAAGTGGAGTCCTCCGGCACCACTCCACTTTGAAAGCTGGTCATTCTCTAGAATTGAACTCGTGAAAACTTTGAATAAACAAAACAAATGAAACAGTTTCATTATAACAGGGCGTACTGTATGTCGCACTTTTGCATGTGGAAAATTCATCTTAAACCTCATGCTGTTTTCCTTTTTTTACAGGCTTTACCTGTCACAAGTTTCCTGGGACAAACATGGCGTACATTAAGAACACTCTGGCCTCACTTCTCGCAAGGGACCTGAAGTGTCCAGAAGAGCCCAAGTGTGTGGACAGTTCAAGTGCTGTGCACTTGCAGCCCTTAATATTTTTTTTATTATTATGATGTTTCTAGTCACATTAAAAGCCCAGCCCAGGTTGGATGGTTCAGACACAAGTACTGTGTTGTGATTAATAATTAATTGCACAAGTGTTGCGCTTTGTATTTTAGTACATTTTTATGTAAATTTTTAATATATTCTACAAAAGATAGTGTTTCTTGGCTATTTTATTTCGTAGGTATATCGGATCATTTCATGCCAAGACTATTCCATGACGGCACATGATTTCAAGTTTGTTTGATAAAGTAAAAGTAGGCACAGTGAGAAATTTTCCAGAAAATTAGGTTTCATACATACACCGGAAAGTGGAATCTGTGCTATTGTCAGAGCGGTTCTATTTAAGAAAAACTACATGTTAACATATGTTTGTAGTAATGGTTTATTTTGCTATTTCAAAACAGTAAAAATTAAGAGGTAAAGGTTTGCTCAAATTCAGAGTGCGACAACAGTTCTTGGGCAAGGCAGCGATGTGCTTTCTTTCATGTACACATGAAATCTGATTTCTTGCAAATTCTTTCAATCTAACTTGTTTTTCGGCACTCAAAAGCTAAACAAAAATTTTCCTCATGCCAGTTCCATTTAAGTCTTCCAGCAGGTAACTAATGGCCACGGTCTATCAGATATAAATATTTAGTCAAAGTGAATAAATCACTTGGTATGTAATGACCTGCCCAGGAACCTAGTGATCATGGCAGAAAACGCAACTGGATCGTGCAACAAGCAATGCAGCACAATAAACTGCTGCCATGGCGCAACTTATTGTAATTACTGTGTCGTTTCAGAGGTAGATAACGTTTAGTAAAATGGGCACGCACCATTTAACCAATAAATAAGAGTCTCAGTGGGCTCATGCAAATTGTGCCATGATTATTATGTTACTGGCTACCAAATAGAGAAAGCAAGTACATTTTAAATGGTATTTACTGTAATGCTTGTATATTATTTATTTTCTATTTATTTCAATTTTGAGAAATGTTTTAATTTAGGGCCATGCAAACTTTACACCTCTCAGTATTCAATTTCGTTATTGTATTAAGCTGCTGGCAGTTTGTAGACTGAGATAGGAACTTTTTTATCTCAAGGCACACATGGTTGTACAGTTAGCAAACGTTTGGCTTCAATAAACAATTCATCTAGAAAAAAATGCTTTTTGTCCACATAAATTTTGAGCTGTTGATTTCGTGAAGGAGTATTGATTTTGTGTGTTAAGCCAATTAAAAAACTGGCATAATGGTTCTGCTAGAGCTCTATAATATGTTTTATTACATGTTATATATCTAAAAGTGTGGTTTTGATCCCTGGGTGACCCAGGTCTGCAATACAGAAGTGCCTGCATTTAAGTTTAAATGGTGTTGCAATATTTAAATGGTGTTGCAATATTGACTAACATTGCGCATTGGGCTTGTTGGTGTAACCCTAATTAAGGCAAAAGGCGTAGCGCATCAAAAACAGGACACAAGAGGAAGAACACAGACAACATACACGTTTGGCGCTTAACGTGTGTGTTGTCTGTGTTCTTCCTTTGGGCCTTCTTTCTGATACGTAGCAGCGCCTTTTGCCTCCATCAAGCAATATTGACGTATAACACATCCAATAATACTTCAATGGGGTTTCAATAATAATGTTCAACAATGCTTCAATAATATCTCAATGGGGTTTCGATGTTGACGTTCAATACTGCTCCAATAATATTTCAATGGGGTTTCAATATTGACATTCAACACAGTTCCAACATTATGTCAATGGGGTTTCAATATTGGCATTCAACATATTTCAACAATGTCTCAACAGGTTTTCAATATTGACATTCAACACATCTTCAATAGTTCCTCAATGGGCTTTCAACATTGGCATTCAACGTGGTTTCAACAATCCATCAATGACTTCTCAAATTGAAACGACCCAATGATGTTTCAACAAAATGTTGTGAACCAATTTTCAACACCTGTCAACAATTTTCTCAATAATGTTTCAACAAAGCCTCAATGCGCTTTCAATGCTATTTGTTGACATTGACCAATGACTTTTCAACAACATTTCAAAAATTTTTTGAAAATGTTAGCCCGACCCTATCGGTGCTCGAACTCGCACGTTTCTATGCCTTGCCGCTCAACCATTCACCTTCCCCAGGGCGTATACGCCCTATAGACCCTGCACAAGAACGCTTTACTCCTCCTCGAAGTCCCTCGCTGATTTGCTGGCACTGGCATGTGCAGCAGACGACGGGACGAAGGCGCTTCGGTGCTTCCAGTGATTTGGCAATGCGGGTTTTAAGGGCTGACGCACCGGAAAAACGCGTTTTCGTGTGTCTGCTTTTGAGAAAGGCCATCACTTACTTGTACGAGGCAGATCACATTTGTGGCATCAAGTAGTATATAAAGCAGAAAACGAGCGCAAATTGCGATGCAAATGCACCACGCGAACGGAGCTCACCGCGGCAAGCTAAGACGTGGAACTCCAGCAGTTATATTCCAGATGTTGTTTTGCTGTGCGCGTTAACATTCTCGCGTATTTAATCATGTAAATAGGCGAAGAACACAACAATTATGGACAGAGAAAAAAAAAAGAAGACGTAGGCCTTCCTTATTCTGTTTCTTGAGCTGCTTGGCCGATCGCACATGTGTCAGTCGTTCTCTGTCCGTTGTAGTTCTTTTATCTTTGCAATGCTTCCCCATTCTTAATTGCTTATAAACTAGCCCAATCTTCAGTCACGGCCCATTTTATATAGCTTAGCGCGACGGGAGCCATCGGTGGCGGCGAGTGTGAACACGCCACTGCGTTGGCGTTCGCCGTCGATGCACAGCAGTCATTTGCCGAACTCAACCAGAGTTGGGAATTGCTAGGAAGGAAAATGTACATTAAAAGGAAGACAGATACACGGATAAGACGGCAAAATGACTACAAATCTGAGTGTTCGCCTTCGGTGCCCAAGCTCCGGAGCCGTTACTCTGCGGAGGCGAAGACGGGCAAGTGGGACACAAAGCTCTTGCGTATGAACGGCTCTTTTATTAACGTTAGAACAAGTAGACCATAGCAAATCAGCGTCGGAAATGTGTACAGTGCCCAGCGATTTAAGCGCTGACAGTGCGTGGCTGCTGCCGTTTTTTTTTTTTATTTCGCGCCACAGGTGAGCGCCGTGACACCAAATGCAGTCATAATGCGTTACGAAGGTTATCGCTTTCACTCTACACCACAATGCATCAGTTTGGCGTCCCCAGCGCTTACAGTCAGTGCAAAAATCGCTGGCGAACATGTGATTCGAGTACCGCGTTTCAATTGCTGACCACTGTACGCGCTGTTGCGCACAGACCGCACATACACAGACTTTCCACCTGAAAAACGCGATGCCGCGATGAACAACGATTGAATTGAATGGCCTAACCAGCTTCAGTCATGTTTCAGTAACTGTTGGTGCACCCAAAAAAATGTCGCAGTTTCGCCCGAAAGGCGAAGCATCGATTGCGATAGCAAATTAGTAGAGGGCAATTCGGAGTAGGGATAGTAGTTTTATCGGCTGCATAAACTTATACACATTGGCTTACTAACTGAATTAACAATCGTGATGTCAGCGCGCACAAGTAAACATGAATAGATCACACTGAATGACCGCAGCCAACGACTGTCAAAACGCTGGCAGCAAGCGCAGGTTCGCGCGGTCTATCGCTTCAACGGAAACTGAGCGTCGAATGCACAGAGCATACAGAGGTCAGAGCCGTGTGGAGATATGAGACGGTGCGGACGACCGGCACCGCCAGGCAAAGGAGAAGTTGTTGGCAGAGAAGAAGCTGCCCCTCCCCCCCCCCCCTCCCCCTCTTCCCGTTTCTTGCTTTCGCGTGGGAGATTGAGTGGCAAGATACGCCTTTAGCCGTGTCACATGGCGCGATTGGGGCGAAAAAAATCGTTCTGTCGCGCACGTCGCAGAGCGATTTTCGTTGGCAGCTTTCACATGAGTCTTTGACCGCGCGATTTCCGTCGCAGCGACGCCCAAGGTTGCTGCCTGCTCACAAAGTATCCATGCCTTCATCGTTAAATAAAAACAACATTGAAACTAGTCAAATATTACAATTTCATGTTATTTTTTTGAGTATAGAATATTACACAATTTTTCAGCCTTTAAACGCGTTGAGACTGCGATCGCTTAGTCCGCAGTTGCGGCTAGTGAACATGCTGCACAAACCGCATGCGGCGTGGTGGGGTGGTGTTGTTTTGTACGCTCTAGTTGTATTGTTGCGGTACGATGGAAGCCACAACTCTTCTCCTGGAGGAGTATTTGCCTCTCCAAAAGAAGTAGCTACTATTAAGTGTGCAAGTGCCTGGCACGGTTTGTAGCAAAGAAGACGTTGACGACGGCGACGATCGTGAGGGTACGTGCCGTATGTTGAAGGCGGCGTCAGCTCACGACCTGGATAGCATGCAGCTTCTCCTTTTAAATGAAGTGTGCGAGCTGAAGAAAACAAAAATTCTTCATGAAGCTCCCGAGCCACAGGCGCTGGTGGGTATGCTTTGTTAAAACATCATTGAAACTGGTGCGCGACATTTCTCCGCTGAGCTTCCAACACGCGGTAAAACAGGAAAGTGCCTATTTCGACGGCGCTTGCTGTTACGTCACGTTGCTCCGCCCACATCGCGCCGATCGCTGCGACTCAGCGACGGAAATTCCAACATGTTGAAATCCCGTCGCGGAGAGCCTGCGACGTCGCGGCGGTCGCTGAACGATGGAATTCGCTCTGTCGCTGTGTGAAAATCGCGCCATGTGAAACGGCCTTTTGGTGCCGGAGCACAGCGCCGCCCCGCCTCCCTCCCTCCCATACCCCCACAGCCTTTCGGGCGACGGTTGCGTTTGCTTTCCACCGTGCGTACGCTCTCCGTGATAGCGCGCGGGGGAGTTCGCCCTGCGTGATAGCGCGCGTCCCCCGCGCTCTTTCGCTGGCGCATACGGCGCGCGGCGACGATTTTATCGCCCTTGGAATCTATACGGAACCTCACGGCGACGGCGACGCCGACGGGAGAAATCCGGTTGAAGTGTCCATATAATTGCTATCGCAATAAAACGCAACATGTTTGTTGAGACTTGGTTTCACGGCAGCGCCTGCTGCGCGCGGCCCAGCCGTCACACGCCATTACATTCCCGGCGCGGCCGCATGTAGGCGCCACCGGTCCAAATTCATCCCGCGCCCGGTGCCGTCGCCAGGCATGTGGGCTTCATCTGATCGCAGCTGCGCGGAGGCTTTGGAAACGCATCACGTGACTCGCTGCTCCGAGGTCCGCCGCCGCCGCCGGCTTGACGCATGCGCTCTGTGCAGCTGGGTCGCCGCCGGACCACGTTACTCGCCGTGCGCCTGATTAAAGCCCCCCCGACATTCAGCGCTTTTACCTGCGTCTCTTGCCGGTGCGTGTCTCGGCGTCGTCGGTGACGGCGGCGAGAGATGGCGTATGCCCGCAGTCCACCATCAAAGGGCTTTAGTCCACCGTTGTCGCTTGCGTTGGATATCTCCAGTTTGCGCGGCGGCGTGGTTAGCCGCATTCTCCCGCCATTTCCGCTTGCGATTCCAAAAATGAAATTGCTTCAAAATTAAATCTGTCTGTCACGTAAGACAATGAAGGCTCCTATACTCCCGTAAGGCTCATACTCCCGTAAACGCAGCCTCCCAATTACGACGACAGAAGAGAAGTTAAATTCTACGCTTGAATGATGAGCAGCAACGCCGCCAGCTGTGGAAGAAGACGACAACGAACGTGGGGGCAGTGGCACAAGCGCGTGCCGACCACGAGCACGAGCGCGACCCGAGGGGCGTCAACGAGCCAGCTGCGGAAGACGACGATGACGCTCGAGCCAATTCTGATGGTGATAGTTTTCTTTAGGCAGGCGATTTCGCCTAGCCATATGCGATTTTGCCTAGACATATACAGCTTCGCTTTAAAGTTTCACCGACGATTACGGCACTCCCTAATGCGAAATTTGTGCGCACCTCTATGTGTTTTCATTTCGCGATATATTGGCTGACGCGGACAACCTCCTCCTGCGGCACGTTTCCAACGGACTCACTAATCGGGAGATCACGACAGGCAGCGCGTTGGTGACGCATGGGCGCGATTCACAGCAGCCGCCGCAGACAACCCTCCGCTCATGCAGCGCTTTGTTTCCATATATGGTATCGGACGCACTATCCACATGCCATTGGTGAACAGACGACGGCACGCTCCTCTGGCGCCATCTCGAAGCGGGCGTGGCCTGTCTTGCGCGACACTACGCTTTTCTTCTGACGCTGCGGTCCCCGTTAGCCTTCATCTTTCACTGTGATCGTTTGCTCGGTTACGCCAAGGGACAAAGCCGACGCTCGCCGTAGGTACGGGCGCGTAAGAGCTGCCCTCTGAAAGGAGCCGACATTCTGTAGTACAGCACCTAACACATACTCTGCGATAAATTTAGCTGTATGCTCTGCCGCACTTCTGCCACGTCTAGAATGGGACGTAGTTCGAGAGACATATCGGAGTGGTTACTTTCCAATTTGTCTAAAAGCATTAGAGCAACATGAATTCCTCCCCCACGCCCATCCGCAGACAGGGAAATATTTCCGGAAATCGCCCGTATGACTCGAAACGATCTTAAGGATTTTAGTATAAACTATGTTGTTGCTTATCTTACCGCTTTTAAAATTGCAGCTGGACTACAGTCCATTGCGGAAACCAATGGGGCTTTAGAAAAGAGGCCCATGTCGTGGTGAAACCAACGATGTAAGAATGATCGTAAGGCGCAAAACAAAGCCTGGGGTTTGATACGTCAGTCGCCAACGGCAGAAAACGCCATAAACTTCAAGCACGTGAAATCACAAGGCAGACGAACGAGATGTATTGCTAAAAAAGATACCTCACCAGTGGCGCACCGACGGGGGGGGGGGGGGGGGGGGGGGGGATTCGGGGGTTGTAACCCCCCCCCCCCTGAGGCCGAGTTAACCCTTTCTTTTGTTTAACCCCTTTTCATTCCTTGCGCCTTTGAGTACTGCAACTAAGATGTAAGACGCGCAATCGTCTGCACACTCACAAACTTGCGCAAAAGGCGCATTTTTTCACAATTTCCTGTGATGAAATTGAAATTAGTGCTCTTTAGATGGTATTGGCAAACTGTCAACCCCCCCCCCCCCCCCCCTGGCAGTGATCCTGGGTGCGCTACTGTACCTCACAAGCATCAATTTCTATACGCAAGTAGTGAAAGCATGGAACCGGCTGCGGAAATTAACCAGTCTGCAAACTTACCTTTTGCCTTTGATCAATGATCAAGGCCACAGCCTTCAGGACCACGCCAACACTCTTGAACGACATTTCGAACTTGTGTCTAGTTCTGCAAACCATCCAGAGGCATTCCAGAAGCATAAACAGATAGGAGAAAATAAGGCTCTGAACAGTAGCACATGTAGTGGAAATAAACCGTAGAACCATCTTTTTATCGCGTCTGAGTTCAGAGCTTCTTTGAACGGCCGTGAAAAACGTTCGCTTCACCTTGACACGCAGGTGGCACTGTTGTCTCTATTCAGCATTATTTTGGCAACAGTATATGTATGTATGTATGTATATATATATATATATATATATATATATATATATATATATATATATTCAAAAAAGGATAAAAGACGAACGTTTATGGCATATTTACTGACTGACGTTTCGGCCGGAGGAGCGGCCTTCGTCGGAGTCGGACCGACGAAGGCCGGTCCTCCGGCCGAAACGTCAGTCAGTAAATCTGCCATAAACGTTCGTCTTTTTTTCCTTTTTTGAATATACCTTCGGGTCTAGCGCGCAACCCTTCATCTTGTATGCATATATATACGCATACATTAGTTTATCCACGTTTTATTCTTTTTTTTTCGGTTTGTGTTCCTATATTATTAGCTGTTTATACATTAATTTTGTTGCTGTGTTGGATTGCGCACTGTCGATGTTAAATAATCATTATATTCCTATTCAATTATTATTATGTTTGTAATTACATATGTATTTCAAAGTAGAATTATTGTTGCTCATTTCTGTGTAATCTTCAACTACCAGATGGTCGATTAATTATTTCTATTTGTTTATTTGTATTTTTCCATAATCGCAAGCCTTGAGTGATGTGATTTTTTTATTCATTTACTTTGGTTATACTGATTTGTATTTTCCCGCAATTTTTACCTTAGTTGCTAATCGGATATTCTACATTTTTATGCATGTACAGTCAACCACAAAAGTTTGCGGACCACGCGAGCGCGTGCCAGACTGCCTATCCGCGCCACCTAGCGGTACGCCACCTAGCGGCGACAGGGGCGCTCTCCCGGATATGAGCCCTCTTGGTACTCGCCTGCCTGTTAATTTTTTATTCCCGTGCATGACATTGTTAGTTCGTTGTGTTGACGCAGAGCGCTGTCTGCGATAAGACCGCCACATATCTGGCTTGATAGCAGTATCGGAGCAATCACTGCAACCTTTGTCGACTGGTGTGCCAGTGGGTAGATAAGTTTCACGAAGCGCTGCGACGATTTTTTTACGCGACGTTTACTGGCGCACTTTGGTTGGCAGCATCTTGGTCCAATGAGTGTTGCTGCTTCTGCGTCTTGAGAGAAACGGTAGGGAGGTGTTTCACTGTCATCAAAAATAAAGAAAAAGCGGATGCATAGAAAATTTTCTTTCACAGATAGGCGCATCTTCGCATCAGTCGCTGAAAACGTAGTAGACTTGCTTCAGGCCACGTGGTGATTGCCTATTTGGAAAGATGCCGCTGCGTGTTCCACTTGACGAAAGAAGGCACATTGTGCGTTTATTTATAGAGGGAATACCTCAGCGCGAAATCTGCCGCCGAACCAACAGGAGCCGGACTGCCGTGAATAGGATTATTCAAGCTTTCCGCGACGATGACAGATTCAAAGATATGGAGCGCAGTGGGCGTCCAAGGGCCACGACTGAGGAAGAGGACCGCCTGATTACGGCCGCCATCGTGGCTGATCCTTTTCAAAGTGCAGAGGATATCCGAGAAGCGCTCTCGCTCACGGTATCGTCTGAGACTGTAAGAAGAAGGCTGAGTGAGCTTGGCCTGCAGTCTTTCGTAGCAGCACAGAAGCCCTGCCTCTCGGACAGCCAGCTACAAGAACGACTCATGTTCGCTACAGCAATGAAAGATTGGACAACAGAGAAATGGGGCGATGTCATCTTTAGCGACGAGTCAACTTTTTCCACGCGCTGGGACCAACGGAAGCGGGTTTGGCGTCCACTAAACTGCAGGTGTGTTTACAGTGTATTGGCAGTTAATTCACGAAGCTAATTCTGCATCACAACATGTTTCACGTAAAATGAGCTTTTGGACATTACGAGATTTTTCTGTAGTGGTATTATGTTGAAAACATTAACGATTGTTTCATAGTACTACTTACTCTGAAGCTAATTAAAAGCTGCCAGTGGGTCTTTCAGTACTATCTAATGATGTTTGCACGTTTTCTATTGCAACTCTATAACAGCATTATAAAGTTCATACGCAAGAGGAATCACAACATTTTTAGACGCGCCGCTGGAACCCAATTGTATGATATTTCTTGCAGATATCTGCCTAATTACAGACAGAGTGTTCTATCCAGTGGACGGTGTTCCGTGAGCGTGTGGGGAGCAATCAGCAAAGATGGCCTTGGTCCCCTTGTGCGTCTGGAAGGGCCCTTCACTGCGTCACGGTACTGCGACGTCATCACTAGACACATCGTTCCCTATGCGCTGGACGGTCCCTTCAGCGACGGCTGCTATTTTTTTCAACACGACCGCAGCCCGATCCATAAAGCACGTATCGTCCAGTCATTGCTAGAAGAACATGCTGTTTGCCAGCTTGAGTGGCCTCCATGTGGCGCCGACTTGAATCCCATAGAAAATGTCTGGGGCATGTTGAAGAAACGGCTGTCCACACGAGCCAACCGCGGCCGCACGGCCGATACGCTGTGGCAAGCGATCGCACAAGAATGGGAAAGCCTGCGCGGTCGACCGGAGATTACTGAATCTTTGTACGAGTCGATGCCCACACGCATCAATATATATAAGGTGCTAGAAAACGGCGGACATTTCACTTCCTACTAGATCATTGAGAGACCTATGTTTCATGACACTTCTGTAAATGTCTTGAGAATAAATTCATCCCCTTCAGACACGAATTATGATGCACTGTCTGCAAATGCGTCAAATGCGCATGGCATCATTTCAAGACGCTCACTATTACATTCCAAGAAAGAAGACGAAGCAATGTGCTGTTTTGTGCGAGTTTCAGTAAAAAAAATTAATTAGCGTATAACTCATTATCTAATTATTCTGAAATCCGTCAGCTTCAATGCTTGCATAAAAAGAATCAACTATTAGGCCCGAAACGCATGCACACTTGCTTTTTCGGTTGTATTCGTGTCGACCGGAGAAAAAAAATACTCTTGACGTTGGTCTTGGAACGCGGCACGTCGAACGATGTCTAACATGGTAGTGTCTCCAGCAAAGTGATCATCTCCAGCAATACGCAGGACAATGAAGTTAACTGACCGCTAGTTGTCCCATCAGGAAGCGGACACGAATGTGCACACTGAGTTTTAGGTCATTTGAAGAAACACGTGGCGTGGGACGCGCCTCCGAAGTTCGAGTCCCCAAACGAGGACACCGTGTCGCAAAGGGTTATAAAAAGAGTCATCGCACCCGATTATTTCTTATTTTTCTAAATGAAACCACTATAGCAGCGCGGTGGTTCGGGCTTTGCGCAGCAAAACCTGGGCGCAGGCGATCAAATCCCGGCCGCTACTGTCGCTTAGCGATGGGGGAGGAACGGAAAAATTCTGCCTACTGACTAAGCATCTGTGTCCCATGGCTGCCTCACCGCTCACTCACGCACTCACGAAAGAAAAAAACAGCGTGGCTACGCGAAAATAGAACTGATAACAGCCGAAGAATACGCTTTCTGATTACTTGTACTGATATTCTGCTCTCAAAATATAAGCAAGTAGCCCTGGCTAACATAGAGCGCTTCACGTTGAAAGAGATAGGTAGAAAATATTTGCGCACAGTGCGAAAATAGACAGGCCATAGATTTAAGGAGGGATTCGTCTTCAACGTAGCGCTGCTGTCTATCGCTGGTGACGTAGCGGAAGTGTCGCGAAGAGGCTCTTGGCCACGCGCTCGCGTGGTCCGCAAACTTTTGTGGTTGACTGTACTTACAGGAGGTCCCCCTGACAGTTTTTACTTTGGGACCTCCTTCTGTATTACTATTACTTTGTAACTGTATTAATGTATAATAATAAAATGATTGGTTGATTGATTGAGTGAGTGAGTGATTGAACAGTAAATATCCTATTGGCATTGAAAGAGGCAACTGTAGTCCCTGTCTTAAGGAAGGGAAAATCTGCCCTCTGTGTCATGCTGCCAGGGAGTTGCATATGAAAACTCGTTGAAAAAATGATAAATAGCAGGATTTTACACTTTCCTGAATCAAACAAGCTCCTCGATCCATACCACTGTGGCTTTAGGGAAAGCCATAGACGACAGACTACCTCGTCCGCACTGAAGCATATATTCGCGACGCTTTCATACGCAAACACTTCTTTCCGTGCTCTTAGAAACGGAAAAGGGTTTACGATGCCCGGTGGAGGTATGGAAATTGCGTGACCTATCGCAAATGGGCATACAGGGAAAAATGCTCAACGTAATAGAAAGCTATTTATCAAATCGCACATTCTGTGTTAAATCGGAAACGTTCTATCGCGACCATTTATGCAAGAAACTGGGGTACCGCAAGGTGATGAGCTTAACTGCACAATTTTATGATAAAAATGAATAAAAAGTTAGGGATAAAAATGAAATAAAAAGTTAGGGGTACAATCAGGACTCGATGGCAACCAAAGGTCAGTGGTACTGGGTGCTCACGGCAAGACTACAAATGAAGCTGTGCAGGGTGATGATATGGGCTGGACAAGTTTTGAAGTGAGGAAAGCGCAGAGTAAAATTGATTATCAACGACTGAGGAATATAGAAGAAAGTAATTAGGCTGGCAGAAGATATTCAGATATTTGCACAGAGAGAACATTGATTAACAGTGGAGGGAAAGAACTAGGAAGCTTACCGGCAAGTACAAGACCAGTACAGTAAGTTACATGGCAACAAAGAATGTCAAGCGCAATGTCAGAGAGGCTGAGAAGACCTCATGTGAGGCAGAAATGGAAAAGGGTGGTTTCATAGCTTTCCTCTCGCTACGCCAGGTGTCAGCACCTACCTTACTGGTTTGCTTTGGCTCCTCATAGAGGGCGCGGCAGTTTTGAGGCACGGAAATTGAACAATCTATGGGAGGTTAGACATATAAAGCCCCGCTGTAAAAAGAATGCGTATTATACTTTTGCCGTTTACTGCAACACCCGTGGAAAGTTGCCACTTTTTGATCACGCGTACGGACTACCGAAATATGTGAACAGCGAGCTCGCCAAATTTGGAATGCGTACATCTTCAAAAAGATCTTCTGCAGATTTCAGCCCACCTTCAGTTTTATTATTTGACAGGGAGATTGCATATCACATGGAATGACTGGTATATCATAGACAGAGACGCAGGCGTTGGCCACGCGATTTACGCCACTGATGCGATTCCTTCGCGGCGGTTCATGATAGCAATATGCAGACGGCTCTCTCACCCTTTAATAAAGCGATGGCACAGCAAGCTAAAGCCATTTTTCGTTCGTACACGGCAATGTTGAGAGCACTGCAGTAGCGGCGCGCCAGCACACTATCAAGTTTTGGTGCGATAGTATCAAATGGCCTATTTAGTGAAAAAGCCGAGGTCTGTAGAAGCGAAGCAGCTCTTAAATTCCCATTGGCTGCTTCGCCACGTCCTGAGCGTGCCTCGACGGAGCAGGGCATCGCCGCGACGCCACGTCACTAGCACGCTTCGACACAGCAGGTACGGCGACGCGACGCCGCGGGACGAGACGGGTTGTCGGTCGCGTGACGCCCGCGTGAGGGCGCCGCCGTCTCATTCTCGAAAGCCGGCGCGTGGTCAATATATTTCTCTCATTCCCATTGGGCTTAGCTGCTGCGAGCTCCTGCCGGCCTTTGTGGCCGCTGCTGCTTCCGCAGTGTCTCGTTGCGCAGCACGTTGGTGGCATGCAGCGTTGGCCCCGCAGGTTAATGCTCCTTGCAGGCTCGGGCGGCACGTACCGCTATGGTACATTACTCGCAGCGCAAAACTCGAAGTACCGCTCAGCGGTGTTCCATTGGACATCGATGCTCTCGCATTCACAGCTCATTAGTGCTTAGGTGCCCTCAGATTTTTCTTCATATATCGCAGGGTTATTTTTGACGCAGAAAAGGGATTACGTAACAATAACGTAAATAAAGCTATGAAATAAATATGCTAGGACGCTGTACAACTTCCCGATTTGATGTTGCGCCCGAAATTTACTGTGTGAGGTTGGTTAATTAATGTTCCCTAATTATGCAACTAAGCAGAACACGCGTTTGGTCGCATTCTCCTAGAGCACTCCAGAATACTTTAGACCTGCTAAATGTAGCTGGGACAACCTGTATTCGACTAACAGGCCATTGCTGAAAAATAAGACTAATCTAACTTTAAAGGACATTTAAACGCACTGCCAGGCCAGAAACCTGAACTTAGCTACATGCTGCCTCTTTCATGCACATAACTTTATTATTAGAGGGAAACAATATTTTATTGAAAATGTAGACTAGCCTTCGTCCAAAAATAATTTTTATAACGCGGGAAAAAATTGGCACATTGGTTCTGGTCACCTGAGGTAACCACCATGCAGCAAGTGTCAGTTACTTTCGGTGGAACGCATTTCTTCAATGTGGTGGGTGTGTACGGCTTGCCCTGCTGCTGAGCGCAAAGATTTGTCTGAAATACCAGCAGCTCCATCAAGGACGGTGTCCAGAATAAGCTGAAGATCTCATAAGGACATGTTTTCTCTGTGCTTTGGACAGAAAATGGCACCCCACTGCATAACAGAAAGTCCAGCGGTGGCGACATCTTATAGGAAGGACTCCATACAGGTACTTCGCAGTCATGCCAGGGACGTCATCTTTGTCACTGTCTGTGCCGGAAGACTCTCACGCTGCAGAGATTGCTTTTCTTGCCTCCGGTCTCTGTTTACTCGTTTTGACAGCTTTATTATTTACTTCATAGTCGATGTCACTGAAGTCGTCACCCCCTGCGAAACTGTCAGAGTCCGATGGTATTTCGACAAACTCTTCCGCTGAAACACCAAGAACAAATTATATACTGCCGGCCGTACAGACTCTTCATGCATGGTGGTTACTAGGGGACCACCAACTTCAGCGACAAAGCGCTCTCTAATAATTGAGCGCAGCACTTCAATTCTTCCTTGCATAGTATCGGCTACTTCTGCAACGCGCTATCCTGTGATATGAATTCAGTACAAAGAGGACTTACCTTTCTTTCCATAAAAAACTCGCGGGTCCATACCGTATCGCGCGCTCGAGTCGAGAACAGCCGGAAGAAAACAAAGATAACACGTGACATCCAACGCAAAGGAAAGTGGCGCCATCTCGGTTACAATGTCAAAAGCTTCAACCGGCGCGCTGTTTGAACGATGATATGCGGGACCCGCGCGCTTCAAGAGGAAAAAAGTGAAGAAAAGGTGGTTACCTGGGGTGACCACCATGCCTGAAAGAGTTAACGTATTGTTACCGAGTATTTTGCGACAAATATGTTAGAAGGAACTAATATTGCTCCGTCCCACAAGTGAGCATCTGGCGCGCTGTAAAATTAAAGGTGCAGCTCTCGGCTTTGCTAAATACCTGTGAAGTTCTGATACTGAACTACAAGCAAGTAAGTCACTACCTCACAATTTACGCTCATTCATACGTTCACACCTCTGAATTTTAAAACTTGGGCAATCTCACGGACACCAGAGCAGGTTGGGGGGGGGGGGGGGGGGGGGGCGTAGGTGTGAGATGAGTGGATGTCTTGTATATTCTTTAATGCTTGCTCTTAACAAACGACTTCACACACGTCCAACTTACAAAGTTTGAAAGTTTGTTTAACATACGTATGGTATACAATTACAAAATACACACGTTTGGGACCCAGGAAACTTGTGAAAGAGTCTCTAACGGTTGTTATTAAGGATAAACGCTTTTAACAATCGATAGGGACACTTTAAGAAATTTGTTTGGCCCCAAAAGTGTCTACTTTGTAATTGTATACCTCATTTATGTTAAATAAGGTATAGAATTACATGGTACACTCTTTTTGAACCCAACAAACTTGTTAAAGGGTCCCTACCGATTGTTAGAAGTGTTTTTTTAGTAACAAAACGAATTGAATTCTGGGGTTTTACGTACAGCAACCTTGTAACAGCTAAGATGGACAAGCACTCCACGGCTATCCGATCACAGTGAATTTTTCGAGCGAATTCGCTATTGTACATTCCCCCGCTTCGCGAACATGTCTGCAGAACATTGCATGAAACAAGTCTACCCCTCTTGCATCCTTTCACTATGGGAACACTTGCAACGGATTGCTCTAGGCCCAATGAGGTAAACGCAATCGCGAACAGAATGCATTTGTCGTAAACGACTGACTGAACATTCCCTAAAATCGTAAAATGAGCCTCACTTCGTATAGTCTACGAAAAAACCTGGAAAGTTCAGGTATGCTCAGTTGTGCCGTCCTTTGCTTTCAAATTGCTCTATCCTCTATTTTATTTATTTAATTTTGGAAGAGCTTCCGGCTCTTCAATATGTGTCATCTCTTACAACGAGAAATGTGCCTGTTCAGCGATGTAAAATTCAGTGGTCTCTTAAGAGTTAGGATAAAACGGAAAAAAGAAAAGAAGTTAGCCATTACAACAGATTTACTCTCACTACAGCCAGGTTGACGATGAATCCCTGCTACTTGCATTCTTAAACAGAGGCTATTATTTCTCTCTTGTGAGGCTTTCTAAATAAACATTATTCGATTTCAATATGGTACGGCGGTGTCAGAATAACTTTCTGGACTTCATCAGAAGAAAGAGAAAGCAAAAACAACACTCACTCAGATTATGTAACAGCCATACTCTCTAAGAGATACTCTTCAAAGATACCATGTAAAAGATGCGATGCGATCCACAACACGTGACCATAGTCGGGGCGTCATATATGACTGAGCGTGTCACGAGGCGAAGACGACGAAAAAGATCAAGTGACGATCCGCAGTGCTAACCTGCCCCGGCTGCGATGAGCTTATCTGACCTTCCACGAAGCAGGTACATTGGGAATCGAAACCACAAGATATAGCAAGCTGAAGAAACCTGGCGGAATATATCTAAGGCTACAAGGAGCGAATCTTGACTTATTGGGTTTAATGTTCCGAACGAACTCAGGTTATACGGTCCAGAATAACTTCAGCCGCCTGGGGTTCTTTGACGGGCACCAAAAGCGCAGTGCACCAGCGGTATTGCAGTCTGCACCCATAGAAACCCAGCTGTCGAATCGAATCCGCGACCGTACTGACCAGAACAACGCAAGAAATCTCCGCTTTTGTTCGAATATAACATTGAGGAAAGAAATTTGAGCAACGTCACCATCTTCAAGTACTTGGGCGTAACAATTACATATAAAATAAATTGGACGCATCATGTAGAAAATGTCTGTTTATCAGCATATTAAAAATTATGCTTCTTGGGGAAAAAATGCCGAAAGCGACGAGAGACGTGAAATTATTGGACGTATAGAACTTATATCCGTCCGATACTAGAATATGCTAGTGCAGTTTGGAGTCCGCATCAAAAGGTTCTTAAAAATAAACGGGAACGTATTCAGCGCCTTTCTGTACGTTTTATATGCTCGAAATATAGGCGCACAGACTCGGTTGCGAACGTGTTAAGAGTATGTGATTTGGAATCATTACAATTAAGAAGGCAGAAGTGTCGATTAAAACAGTTTTTTCAGATAATGCATCAGAAAGTAAAAATAAAGAAAGAAACACATAAAGCCCCAGTTTAATAAAGGATACCTACGAACAAGTAACTCCCTAACCAATAAGAACCCGTACTGATTTGTTTCGTTTTTCTTTTTTTTCCTGACGCCATAAGCTTATGGAACAACTTACCAGAAGAAGCTGTGCAGAATAATGATATATGTGATTTTCAAACTTTCATTGATAGTCATTTCGATTAATATGCTGTCATTGGTTAGTTGACCATTGTGTAATGTGTGCTTGTGTTGAGAACTTTATTCATGCACCCTCCCTGTAAGGACCCTCAACAGAGGGTCAAGAGTATGACTAAATAAATAAATAAATAAATAAATAAATAAATAAATATCTACTGAACCACCGGGGCAGGAAAAGAGGAGTTTGACCATTCTGAAGTCTAGAAGACCGTCGTATTCACTGCGAGTCTCCGTGTCTCGTCTTCAACCAACAAATTGTGATCACAACCCGATCACACTGGGCGTAACGATGTTTTCTAGGGTACACGCTTTTCATCCACTGCATAAACCTACGCATATCTCCTTTATTGCCCCGGAATATCAGGCCAAAGTGCCATCATCATCATTTCGTCACCATCGCATTTACAGTTAGAGCTGCATTTCATAGGCATCAGAAATTTACAACGCTTCCAAATACCGAGCTGTAGTATAGTTAAAGGCATCAAACCAGGCTTTTCTCATTTGGCACACGGTTATATAGATGTTGTGAACGTTGATTTGCAGGTACAGTGGCGCACAAAATATCAATGTCCCAGACGGAAAAAATCAGTATAGAAACTCTTCTCTCATAAAAAAAAGGAAAAAAAAAAGCTGGAGGCATTTAGAAACGAATATTACAAGAGTTGCTTAGTAAAAACAGCGATTACCAAAACTTGTATAACTGTAGTGTAAACAGAATTATTGAACGTGCAGCATTTCTTGGCGAAGATTTGCTTTTTGACACTACCTATCTAGCCGCCTACAACTTGGTGATCTCATGGTCGTTTCGTTAACTTAGTATGTACCAAAATGGGCATAGTATGACAAGATTGTTTGACGAGCATAAATGATAGGCCATGACATGAGTGCCATGTAGCTCATAAAGCAGCCGCCTACGTCTTGGTGCTCTCATGGTAGTTTCGTTAACTTTGACTGTGCCAAAATTGGCATACTATGAGAAGAGTATGACGAACATCACTGATAGGTCACGACATGCGTATCATGCAGGTCATGAAACAGCCTCCTACATAGTGGTGCTCTCATGGTCGTTTCGTGAACTTGGTAGGTACCAAAATTGGCATAGTATGGGAATAGCGCATGACGAACGTAAACGATGGGTGATGACGTCAATGTCATGAATGCGTGTCATGTAGCTCCTGAAACAGCCGCCTAAAATGACAATGACTCCACGAAAAAAACATTAACACTCAAAAACCACTGGAATGAGTTTTGACGTGGCACTAAGTGAAGGAAACACTGAAGGATGATGCTAGAAGTCATAAGAGATGAGCATGATTCAGCAAAACTTACAATGACTCAGCCAGAAAAGATTAGCACTCAAAAACCAGTAGAACAGTTTCGGATGTGGTACTCATTGAAGCAGCAAGCCAAGTCGAAGTCATAGTAACGAGCATGACTAAGGCTTTCACCTTAAGGTCTCTTAGGCATAGCTAAAGAGACTCCTGACGTCTCATGACATGAATATCATGACATGCATGTCAAGTAGGTCATGAAACAGCCGCCTACGTCGTGGTGTTCTCATGGTGGTTTCGTTAACTTGGTAGGCTCCTCACACACTGCTTGGCATAACATCGATTCTCACAGGGCGTGGGATCTGCCTGCTTTTTTTCCCGAAGTGTAATGTAAATTACAACCGTAAGTGTCCGTTTTTATCTAGTGGTGTCCATACGTCTGCTGGTTGGTGCCAATGGCATGAAACCGCTACTTACGGGCGGCATCCTCACTGCTGAGTTGAATATTATGGTACGCATTGTATAATAGTGACCTAATTTAGTCAGCAATGTACATTGGAAGTCAAAGTAAGATATTTTATTCTACGTGCTCAGTGCGTTCGCCTGGAAAGTCATCAATGACACTGATTATACTTGTTAACAAATATTTGCACTGAATAGTGTCGAATGCCCGTCCTTGTATAGTTTTTATACTTATACACAAACAGGCTGTTTAAACCATGCAAGGCATTGTGCACAGCCGCTGTCGCGCATACTTCATTATAATAGTGCGGATTAAAGCAGCCGCACTTACCTGCTGGTTTTCACCACACTAAAGACGGCTGCTACTCCTCAATGTAACATTCTAATTAAGAGTATTCGTTTGAATATGAACATCGTGCGCAGGTACCACATTGAAGCAGTAGTTACGGCATGTGCTATGAGGATACATCGGTGTACAAGCATTTACATATCATGCATCAGGCACAGAACGGTCACTGCAACAAATTAGCAATAGTATGTTTGTAGTATTAGTAAACTGCTGAGCGGATTTATTCGTAGTTGTAGCCAGTGCCTACCGACAGTTCAAACCTGTGCACGCTGCAATTATCAGTCGTGAGCCTATTTACGATAAAACGCGATGCCCATATACATTTCTGTTACCTAAGCAGTTTTGCCCTTTCACGCAGTTGTGCGCAACATTCCACAATATTCAACACTTAGCCTGTGAGGAAAAAGCAACTGCGCAGGAAATCTGCTTGTCAAATTCACATAATTTCCTGCAGTAAAACACCATGCAATAAATAAAGTGCATTTTTTTCCGGCACGCCTAGCTCTTCTTACAGCAGCTAATGCCTAAACGTAGCAAAATAGATTAAAACAAAACAATACACGTCCCGATAACAATTTATACGCGCCTAGACAAAGTTAACTACCGTTTGTCAGACACAAGCAGCCTGAACCTCTTCTGTGCGAAATACGTGACGTCCGAAAATCAGCGTGTTGCCACGAAGTATCGTCCCATTTCGTGCAGGGCCACGACTTCGAATTCGGTGACGCGTGCTTGACCACCGTTTGTGAGGAGCAACGAGCACTTAGCTGCTCAGAAATCAGCATTTGCCATCAACCGGACCTTACTCCCAATAAGATATCGATAATATCGGTAATTTCAACGATATCGGTAAGAGCGTCGCTACATCTTCTATATCCGCATTTGTCCACTAGTAAAAAGCTATGTGCTCCGCACCAGCATCATGCAGCTCGACATGATAGTGTCTCTATCTAGGAGGATGCCGGTGAGAAATTTTCGCGTTTGAGCTGTTCATTTAGTGCGTCTCTTTCTTGCCTGCTCGTATACAAATGATGCATAAAGGTTCTAGAAATTTTTAGCTACATTGAGTTTTGCTGTCCGCTGTCTAACTCATTCATAAAGCAGCGCAAGTGGTAGTATTTGTCGCAAATCTTGAGCCTTTAGTATCACTCGTCGGCATGAAGACATCCTAGTCAGCTTCATCACTCCATATAATTTACGAAGCCGTGTCATGCTACCTGAGGCTGAGATGCACTTCACGTCTGTATGTCTTGCCCTAACAATATAGTCTTACCGTAGACCACATTCCTCTTTGTTGAAGACTTCGACAGACTCCTAACAATCATTCTGAAGATTCAGTCTGTACACATATGTCGACGTTAAGTGAGCCTGGACACGGAAAAAAAATAAAGAAAAAACTAGATATTCGCTTCTGCCACGAACGACGTACTGTTATAATTGTTCCTCTTGGGCCACTGCTGCTTTGCCTATACTATTCGCAACAAATAAAATTTCTGTCAGGGCTCTGAGATATATTCATAGCTTCATTAGTCATAGCTTTAATAATATTCATTCATAAAGGTAAGTTTTTTGCAGCAAATACTGCTGACATAGAGTATCAAATCGAATTTAAAGGGCCTCTAAACCACCTCAGATATTTTTTTAACATTTCAAGTAAACACACCCATCGAGTTCAGAATGCCGTCACGATAAACGATGCCAAACGCTGCAGCGCTACGCGCCGCGGGTGGGCCACAAAATAAAAAAAAAACGATGCCCTCCTCCTCTGCTGGCATTTCCGGTGTCCCCAGCAGTCGTCACGATGTCAGCAGGGTGAATCTGGTGATGTCAGCGTCGGTAACGATGCCCATTGGTCGAACAAGAAGCTTCGACTTCCTGTTTGTCTGCTAGCAGGTACGCGCGCTCCCTGCTTTTCCTTGTCGTGTTGCTCGCTGGTGCGCCCTTGCGAATCGGTAATTACAGCCCGCAACGCAAGTTCCAAATCGCTCGCGTTCCCATACAGTCGTGCTTAGCGGTCTGATTAGCTACGCGAACAGAGTGCGACAGTGTTGATCTTTCTAGACGAGCGCGCAACACATGGTCTATAGCGTTACGCTTCGCATGAACACGGGCCGGCACCGCAGCAACAGCGGGTAACCGAGAAGCGCTGAGTCCACGTCCCCGTTACCGGCACGGTAACTTGCTGCATGCCGTTTGCCATTCGCGGGGCGCCGTTCGACGGCGGTTTTCCTCGCGAACGGCGAGATTTCTTTACCGTAGAGAGGATGAGACCGGTACCCATTTGTGCGGTAGCCTCAACGTCACCGCCGCCGATCGCTCGGCGGCACCGATATCATCGCTAGGCCTTTTCCGGCTCACTTCAAAGCTAAAACGGACGGCGCTTCGGAATGAATAACCGACGCTCACAAGCCGCAATATTTTCTTACCGTTGTTATCCCTCTTCGCAATAATTGTACACGAAGAACAAAACAAGCTTATATTAGCGGCACCGTCAGCTGCGATGCGAGCACAGCTGAGCCGGTCGTCTCCTGTCGGTAGCCGTGCACGGCATCTGAGCTCGACCAGTATCGGAGCTCTCGAGTTCATGTTTCACGTTTGACAGTGGATATCGTTCTTCATAAAATGTACAATTTACGCATCACTTTAACTACGGAAAATTATTTTGCTTGGAACAGAAGCTGCAGCCGATGTTTTCATCGCCGGTGGCTGAGGCGCGCAGCTTCGCAGTTCTCGATTGGCCCATTGATCGTGCTGCGGGCGGTGCGCTGGCCGAACTACCGTCTACTTTGGACACCTCTCGCGCGGCAGACGTTCTAGGGCACGGGAGGCCGGTTCCCCGTCAGTATATTTGCCGTTAGCGTGGACGTGCCTTAACCGGACGTGGGAGGTGTTTTGAGAAGCACGTTGGCGATGACGTATGTCACGTGACATTTGGAGCAGCACTCGGCGAGGAGGAGAGACCAGCCGACGTGGAGAGTAGCGAAGGAAAGCGCGAAACGAACAAGAGCCGTTCGGTCATCAAAAGCGTGTAACTCCGTTATAACGGCACCACTTCGAAAAATTCTCGCGGCTACGTGTTCGTTGTAGACTCGTGCACCACTACAACACCACAACTAAATTTCGACCTCTGGGTGGTTTAGGGGCCCTTTAAGTAATTTCGTTCTCCCGATAAAGTGAGTACCCCCAAACATAGAGCACTGGGCAAAGAAGCGTGCCAAATATCACGTATTCTAATTTTTTTATTCCCTATTAAAGCAAGAACATAGATGTAGCATATAAATCTGAAGCTATGAGGAATAAAATTAAATGTGTGAGACGCGATTACGAAAGCCAGGCTAAATGGGATCAAGAGGCAAATGAAAATGCCTTAACGCGGTTAACTACATACTCAGGGCCGGTAACTCTGTATGTAAATGTTTTTTTTTTTTTTTGTTCTTGTTGTCGATCCCGAGAGCATAAACCTATATTGGCTACTAGTCGCTACTTACTGACGCTCATCGCTACATGTTGATGTACTTAAGCTCTGCCGGTACAGGTTGACGTACTGAAGCTAACTTTAACAGTCACTAAATGCAACTGCACCAAACGTTAAATCACGTCAGTACACTTGTAGCGTCGCTATCAAATCTAGAAAAGCTAGAATTGTAGAATCGTACTAGTCGGCGCAAAAATACAAGAACTACAAAAGTAGACATGAACACAGGCAAAATATCGTTTGTCTGTTTTCCTTCTACTGAGCGTTATCCGCGCCGGTTATACCATGTCTCTACGAATATCGTTTCCCAAGGTCTACCCTCAATGCATACGAATTACCCACCAGCGGTCATTACACGTCGCGACAGATAGTCTTACGTAGTAATTACTAAATGTAGCGTCCATGCATGACAAAACTTAATCGCATAAGCATTTCAAAAATGTACACCCGTGAGCAAAATTAAGTATACCCGCGAAAAAGCTGATTTTTTCCTCTGCCTATGAACACAACTTGAAATTGAGGACAGCAGTCCATACTTGGCATTGTGAATCTTTTCAGTGTACTCAATTCCAGTTTATGCTTGTTAATTATGAACAAATTCACTTTTTTGCTGACCCTATGGTCCGTATACTTTTGCTCACGGGTGTACGTGTGATACAATGGTCGATGGCCAACACATAAAACTAGTATCCTACAAGAAAGAGATAAGAAAAACAAGCTAATTAAAAATGTTAAATTTAAGAACACACATCTGTGAGGGCCAAGGCGATAGAAGTCTAGTAAAAATTGATGAATAAACAAATAACAAAAGTCACCAGCTTCGCGTAGAAGTATAACCTGAAGAACACTTATGTTAACTTGAATTTTCATCATGTTAAAAATACTAGATAAATATAGCACCGTGAGGTAACACAACAAGTAAGCATGTAATGACTGCCGCTACTTTCTTTCAAGCATTTATGTAGCTGTACCCTTTAACACACTTTCCTTATCAATAACAGTGCCTTCTTTTCACAAAACTGTAATCCATTTCTTTTTATTTATTTCTCGAAATATTTCAAATGTAGGATGCGGTAGTATAAATCGAAGTGAAGCAAGTAAAAGGGGCAAACAAAAACAATTAGGAACCAAGCGAAAGCTTTTAATGAAGTCTGCTTTGCTTACTCCAAAATAAGTCAACCCTTGTGAGATGAGCACACGCAGCACACCCGGCATGTCAACGCCAGAATGGTGTGCCCAGTCAGCAGCTTTATAGGGATGCGAAGAAAAAAAAGAAAAGAGTTTGTCTCAATTATATGATCAGAGTAATTGCATGGAGCTCGCGTGAGACCAAGATAAAAGCAGAAAAAATTGGAGGACGCTTAAGGCTTTGCCTTTTAGAGTACAATGCGATAGCGTTATCGCGACCCATTTGCATCTCATCTTTCGCATACGGCAAGTAGGCTTCATTCATCGCAACACTGACCGTGGGAATGCCAGCGTACAAAGACCAAGCTTACACCGATCCCCTTAAAGCCGGCTTCACTTTTAAACTGAAATGCATTGCTGGAAAGACGTTTTTGGAGGGACAATATAAGTGGTCGTATATTAAAATGTGAAGGCCCTAGCACGTTTTTTTTATTATTTTATTGTAATTGTTTGCTAATGTCCCAACGCGCGTTGGTCTGGTAGAAATGCTGGAAAGGGGATTGTGTTTGAGTTTCCTCGTAACAGAATTAGGTTTTTTTCGTGCATTGAAATTACAATCCGACGGCGAATCCGACGCCGAATGGTAAAGTCGTACTTTACCATTCTTCTGACGGATTTCACTGTGGAAAATTCAATTTTTATTCACCAAAACCTTGCACCACATGGAGGGCCTGCGTGGTCGATGTGGTCGGATGATTTTGTCCGCCACCCGCGATCAAACACCGGTTGCCGACGCCGAATTTTCTGCGGCACGGGGCCCTAAATTCTATCGCTTTAAAATGATGTTGCTTGGATGGAAAAAAGCAGCGACAGGGCAAACATGTATTCTTCACGCCACCGATATATATCGTTCCATGCCTGCTAAATATAAACGCGCAAGTGGCGCCGTGACGACGTTCTCTGTGCACACCGCTGTATACCAATGGCATAGACGAGCAAGCAAGGGGGAAATGTGTAAGCAGGTATAAAACAACCAATAACCTCGAGTAAACAAGCACGTACAATGAAAGTACCACTCACACATGCATGCTTACTTTTGCCTTAGGCCTAACTGCATGATTAGAGGGAAAGCTCTACCACGCCATGCCTCGCAAGGTCATTCATTCATCCCGTCGCAGTGACCGTGAGCCGCCGGAGCGCAAGTGTGGCACGTGTGACGTCATGCCCCGTCATCCGCAGCGGAGAGGCGTCTCAGGTGCGCTCGTTTGGAGCCTCGCCGCTGCTTTCACTGAACCAACGTTCATGAAAGCGGCGTGCAGTCTTTGCAAGAGCAAGCCAAACAAACATTTCGCTCGCGATAGCTAGGTTTACAAGAGTTAAACCTCAACCAATTTTTTGTTCTCTGCCGATGATGCCCCACCCCCCTCCCGCCATGACCACTGATTATTGCAGTTGGCACTTCCGCGTTATCCAGTCCCCTTGGTCAATCGTCCGTGCATATACAATAATACACTGCAGTGTACTGACCACGTAATCGATAGATACCCTTGCATGAAGTTTGAGCCTTTTGCCGCCAGCGAAACGTGATACTTTTGTTTTCAGGGTCCAACTCTGTTGTCATTGGCTGCACACACTCCTGGTGCTCCAGACTGGACTTCGGATACCAGAACGTACGTTGGATTCGTGTCTATTGCGCATTTTCTTGGTTACATTGAGGTGCGGATCGAGTTATCAAAACAAGGGATTTGCGACTCCCGGAAGAGAAAGAACAGCATCACTTGCACCAAAGAATGTATACGCCATTTCTACAATCACAAGCTAAACACCTAAAGTGCTCATGAGTGAAAACACGTCGGCTTATGACCGACACTGACGCAACAATTTTTAAATGACCAGGTGTAAAGAAAACTCCGAATAACGCTGTGCCATTATAAGATCATCTGTTTAGTTTATCCTAAATATTAAACAAATTAAAGCGCAAGTAACCAATATAGATCCACAATACACAAATCTCTAGTAAACATACACGTAGAAAAAAACACATTTAAATGAAAACTACCACGAGGTAGCGGACATCGTATATTAAATAAATCGCTGAACGTCCTTTATCCGAGAGTGAAGCCCTCAGTAGGAAACATTAACAATTCTGCCTGTCCTGGCTTTCAGACCCTGCCTTGAACCATTTTACCAAATTATGAATGCCTGTCGAGTGATCATTGCGGAATCCTAGAGTAGTGTATCATTTGTAGGTTGCAACTAGAGCGCTTGAAAAATACAGACGCATGACCTGAACAGGCGTTCCCTCGAGGAACTAATGTTTGCATGGAATTTCGCTCCGCAAGCCAACCAATTTGTCGTTTCATAAAGGCCTGTAATGGCATGCAGGGTTCAGAATAGAGGCATCATCATCTTCTTCTGCACTGCCCAAATGTGCAGCGAAAAATAAATACAGTTTTTAAAAACACTATCAGGCTAAATGTTCGGTTGACAGGCAAAATATTCTTCATTGCCTGAATATGCAGCATTGCTAATAAAGAAAACGCTAACCTAAGTAGCTGTTTACATACCTTCCGAAAAGGCACGTGCTTCTTGTCGTGGCCGTCAGCCACGTTTAACCAGGCTTGAGATTTAGTCGCAGGGGGGTGCTATAGCCAAATGGACGCGGACCCGACATACGGTCTCTCTACACAAACTGCTCCGGCCTCCTGCACAAATGTGTCTAAAACAGGATGTTACCGTGTATACCCCTAGTAACCCTCGACAGTCACCTTATTCTTGCAGGGGACTGTGGGTTATTTCTTGGCCTAAAATTAGATCCTAACTTGAAATTTACTAATCATGGGCGCTATAACGTAAAATGATTCCAAACTGTTTTGATTCCAATTTCTGCAATCAGCCTCCACTATTGGTCAAAACATTTTCGGGCCACTCCCAATTTAGCCTGTCTGTGACGTGACGTCACGAAAACCGCGATAGCTTCCCATCTGATATAACGTGTACACAGTGATTATGCAAGATTAAACCGCACAAAAGAAAAATAATCAGTCCTGTTTCACCGCCTTTTCACCATTTGCCCGCTGCTATTGGTCCAATGTTTTCTGGCTACGCCCACTGCGCCTGTCTGTCACGCGACGTCACAAAACCGCAAAACGTCACTACGTCAAAGTGACGTGTACGCGAAAAAATGCATTATTAAGCCGACCAAAACTGAAAACTTTTCTGAATAGCCACAGACTGCTCCGTTCCGAAAGGAATAGAAGATGGCTGCTCGCCGACCGCTCAGGCCCTCGCTACTCGCACCTGCCGGTGAGCATGTATTTATTTGCGCATGATAAACAATTTTGCGTGGCAGTAAAACGTTATCGCGCCCTTTCGGCACGTATACGACATCACTCAGCCAACTCTTCCTCGCTGAGGATCCGTTTTAGCGGCATTCTTTTCCTTCCGTTGCACGCCGCCGCGATTTTTGACCAGCCGCCACAAGCTAAGGCGAAGCGGACCAATCGGAGAAGCCCGCACCACCCTCTTTATTCGGTTATCTATTTTCACTGTGCTGGCTCGGCCCCATCGAAACCCTCTCCACTAGGGCGTGCTCCTCTCTTCTTGTCAGCCAATTAGATAAGAAAAACCGCTGAGTGTAGACAATGTTATTGGTTTTGAAAGCGAACAAAGGTCACCTCCTATAAACAGCAGAGTGTTTGATTGGGTTCTTCAGACAAAGCTGCGGGTCACCGCCCGATGCTTGCGTCGGTGGTTACGTAAATTTGACGTCAGGAGTTTGGAATCAAAACAGTTTGGAATCATTTTACGTTATTGCGCCCCATGTTGCATTTGTTAAACAAAAAAAATTGCCTACGGCATAAGAGCATTGATTAAATCACGATCATTTTTTAGAACACACATTTACTATCCTTATACTTTGCATTCATTCATAATCATATCACCTACGGTACTGCTTCCAGGGAAAACACATATAAATGCCACCTATCGTCTATTCAACACATACAGAACCAGGATATTCACATAATCACCAACAGTTCCTTTTACTCCGACGCTCTCCTGCTTCCTCAGGCTAACTATTCTACCTGTATCTGGCTTATTTAGGTATCATTTAAGTATTCTCTTTTTTAAAATGCTTAAAAACAGCATGCTTAGGAATTTGTAAGCTTTAAATTACGCACCATACCCATTCCACTAGGTTTGCGCATAATTACAGCTTTATACTACCTAAATGTAACAACAAATATGGAAAAATGACGTTCTCGTTCTCAGCGATGAAAATATGGAATGACCTACCACATAAACAAACATAATCGTTGAATACATTCAAACATGAATTGAAGAGTTTTATTTTTGTAAATAGTTGTAAATAGCATGCCCATTAATATGTTGTCCTGCATAATTATGCCTCTTGATATATGCACTTCTTTGTTTATTGTCTCTTACCATTGTATTGTACTTCGCGCGTTCTTTTGTTTTCCTTCTACGTTGGTAATTCTGCTGCTTTAAACCATGCCTTCAATACATTTTTTTTTTCATTTGAACCGAAGGTCCTGTTGCAGTCTTTGACTTGGGGACCCTCGTCTATATATACTGTCTTTTACATAATCATTGTTTTGAATGCGTAATAAACTGAAAACTGAAACAGAAATACACAAAGAATATTTGTTAACATGTCTGACGCAAAAATCGCGGTAAGGTAGGCTCTTGAAATTGGCATTACTGCGGTAGGGTTAACCTACGGCTCATTTCAGCACGGCGTGCCTGCTAACTAACCTGCTAGCAATTCACAAGTCCGGAGGAGCACTTCAAACACTTTAGCCCTCTAGAATGTCTCCCACCTGGAAGTGACATAGACGTTACTTATGGTGGTGTCGAATTCTTCATAAAACCTATAGCAAAGTAAAGCGCACCACTTCCAGCTGGTTTGAAGAGATATGCGAATTTTAAAAGCCTTATTAGTCTCAACATTGCCAGCTGCGTTTTTTTTCTTTCGTTCAGTGTAGTGTAGCAACATATTTTTAGCTTGCAGAAATATTGCAAGACACCGTCATATGAGCGGAGCCTGTAAATAGCCTCCGCATTATATTGGCAGAGATAGCAGTGCAGGAAATGTGCGCTGGAGGCTGGGAACATACCAAGGCTGTGATCGCCATCCGTTAGTGTTTTAAAGATGTTAAGAGTACCCAAGAAGCGTTAGCGTGTGCCTTACGACAACGGCAGTCAGATGCACGGTCTGCCCTTACAGCAGAGTACTGCAATAGGTTTCATTCGATACATTATCAGCTGTTGTCAGCCCTTAACTATGGTTGTAGTGTTCACTCCTGCGCTTGCTTCGTATATAATGAAGTTACCATCCACCCTTGACCCAATTTGAGCACAATTTTGTGCTAAATAATATGCACAACACGACCCGCTGGTTTGTAACACTCCTGGGCCACTATCTTGTACGCGTCCGAGAAGCCGACGTTCGGTTTCGCTTCACGCGATTGGCCTAGATTGGCCTAGGCCGCGATATCGGCGTGGCCTGGGCAATCGCATGAGACGAAAGCGGACGCCGGCTTTTCGAACGCTTGCAAGATAGCGGCCCTGATGCATCACAGCACATGTGGTAGCATCTAAGACAATGGAAAAGGCTCACCTTCCTCAGACAATACGGACATCCCTCTACCGCTGTTCCTCTGTACAGCATAGCTGTGGCTTTCTGTTTTGGTTCCTCTTCTTCCACTGCAAACATTGAGGCGGCTCGTTGCGTGACACATCTGCAAGACTGGGACACGCTGTATGACGGCACAAGAAAAATGTACTCGACAGAACGACAAAGAAAATTAAAGAATCATGCTCTACTGCTAAAGTTTCTTGAGGCGAAGCCTAATTACCGATTATTTGGGTTGTTCTTCATTTAAGTAAAGCCTAACTATTACTGCTGGTACCAGGTGCGGCAATGTTATCTAAATTCGAAATGAATTGAGAAAGAACTTACAGGACACCTAACTGTGCGTTTAGTTCAAATGGAATTTATGATATCCAAGTAAATGGTCTCCACTTCAAGAGGAGGCATTAAAATAAGTCCTTACAATATAGCAGTGTTATGTTCGGTCATATTTTTTACATATTGGTGCGTGTTCCTAATGGGAGACGACGGGGTCAACTTGGGATAAAGTTCAAGTGCTGCTCACATGACAAGTAGCATACATTACTGCCTTTGGTGTTTGTTTGCATCAGCAGTTATGACGTAAATAGCAGCGCAACACAGGACTGCTTACTTATCTCGGCACATACTTTGTGGTTTCCCGGCCAAGAGGTTTGCCCTTGTGCACTTGATTCGTCCAAAGCTAAGCCTTTCCAATGCATTTCCTCTTCCTCTGTGTGCCGACGAAACTTACACTGTTCGAAACTATACCCAGACTTCCATTATCTGGCCTGTCAAAACTTCAGCTAAGTTTGCAAGAAACAAACTCACTTCTTCTCTGTCGCCACTATCCACATTAGAACACGCGTACTTTGCTACGCGCACTTGAAATCACCGCACGCGGTTGATCCTGCCGTCGCAAGGACGCGCTGATGTGCCGCTGAGAAGAGTGCAACTTGTTGCTCTATTGAAGCCGTGGAGCGCACGGCTGAACTCATATGCGTGTGCTAGAGATCATGTTTGATTTTCACCGTTGCCAAACTGCTCTTATCAGCCTATGGGTGAGGGGGGGGGAGCTTCAAGATACGCAAGTTTAATTCCCAAACTGTGTAGAGAGAAGTGTTCACTGGCGCTGCGCAAACACTGTTGTTTATTCCTCTGCTCTGTTAGGTAGAGCAGAGCTACGTGCCGCTCTAACGAGCAGAAAGTTAATATACATACATGTTTCACGGCCAGACCACTTCGACATTTTTGTAGCGGAAGCGGTTGTTGTTAATGGTCACACGGTTGCGTAAGGCCCCTTTTAGTGTTCCTACATTTGTGGCTGCTCGCTCGGCCACCTTTCAATGAATACTTCAGTGCTGCATTCCTTTACATTACCCTGTATGTTCTGTTTTTTACGACCGACCATGTTTATACAGTCAATTAATGCCGAGTAATTAGAGCCTTCCAGGCTCTTACTGCCTAAACTTCTTCTCCTGCACAGCAAGAGGAAACTTGAATGCACCGCTACCAGAAAACTCTGAGCAATGATATCAGGCCTGTCTATGAAGCTGCATATAGCAAAACACATTCGTGTTTCAAAGGCCCGCAACGTGCTCCCAGAAGGAAGGCACAGGGGAATTTTCGTGCCTTCTGCTTTGGAGTTTTCGAGGACGACGGCCTGACAACGAGCTGCTGATGATAGCCTGCATACGTCGATGGCAATTTATAGCTTTGTTTTATTATGAAACACATCACCAGGAGACAGCCATTTTAATACCTCAACAATCACCAATGCGGAGAATTTGGCAACAAAAGCTTAGATGTCGAACTTTTTTCTCGGCGTCGTCGACATACTTCCGGAGCCTTGCCAGAGGGCGTATGCTATCGCTGACCGTTGCCAGATAGACATTGAAGAAGAAACATCTCGTGGCCCGTCGGGCGGATGCGCTATTCGTTGGAATTCTGTGGTGAACGTAGACACCCGTGGTCCTCGGACGATGGTTCCCGACAACGACAACTGGGGCAAGAAAGAGGTTGACGGCGCAGTGCCGTCAACATCACAGACTCCCGCGTCACCCAAGGCGATGCCATCGACGTCTCAACGGCAGACCAAACCCCGATGATCCTATCCCGGTGGCCGACTTTTCCAGGTTCGTTCTGGCGCTCCCCACTGCGGGTCTCTTAGCTAGCATCGCCTATTTTTGAGCAGTAGTTGCGGCCCGTTGATGGCAGTGAGAGGAATATTTCCGATGAGTGAGCTAATATATTTTTCAGCTAGAATTAAATTTAAAGATCTACAGTATTGAATGTGGAGCCATCCTCCTACATCTCGGTATATATAGCGCAAAGTAAACGCTATGCCAAGCACCAATGCAACAATTAAGCAAACAGCGGCACCGCCAACGTGAAATCAGGCAGACTTATTCATTTCTTATCAATAACAGATTGGGCCTAAGGCGCAGTCTTCTTCGTGATTAGTGCAATAAAATAAAAGCTTACCCAAATGTAGCCATTGTGAGGAAGTTGCTCGCTGAAAGTTGGCCGCTGCGCAGAACACTGAAGTCCGATCCTACAACTTGTCCTCAGTGCTGCTGGCAGCTGCTGAGCGTTCCCCGGTTTGAGTGGCACATTTTGGCTTGATCCAGGACTGGCCAAGAGCTCCAACGAAGAGACAGCGTCGTGTCACTCGAGACCTGGGAGCCCGATCCGAGCCGGAACTCGCAACAACGGGCCCTGCCGGCGGGCCGGTGCTCTGGGCGGGGGGAATCCGAGCAGTGAGAACTACACCAGCAACCCGATCGCTCTCGTCAAGGAAGACCCAGGTGACATAAGCTCGCTAATCGGCAACGGCGGTTTCAGCTGCTCATGATGCTTTTAGCCCAAGTTGCCTCTGCTCTGCTCACAATCCACCACCTGTATATGCGTCTCTTCCTGGCACGGGTCGATCACTGGTGTCGACCGCCGCTGGAGTACTCGCTCTCCCTGGAGATCTGGAAGAACACGAGCATCCCCTTGTTGCCGGACGGCAGCTATAGCAAGTGCAACATGTACCATCCAACCGCGCACACCGCCAACGGCAGTAAGGTCGTGGTGTCCTGCAATGAGTGGGAGTACGACCTGTCTCTGGCAAGAAATCGGTGGTGAGCGAATGGAACCTTGTCTGCGACCGGGCATGGTACATCTGCATCGCGTTCCTCTACAACAGGTTGGGCGCCATCCTAGTTGTGCCGTTCTCGGGCCAGATCTCTGACCGCATCGGCCGGAAGCCTGTCATCTGCACCTGCATTCATCGTCGCGGTTGTGTCGGCCGGCGCCTCTGTTGTGTCGAAGTCGTTCCTCGCGTTCGTCGTGTCTTGCATGCTCCTTGCGGCTTCACTGAGCATAGTCAGGCTGCTTATCATCATCGTGCTCTTCGAGAACTCGGGAGAGGGCTACCGGGACTTCTACGTCTGCCTCGCCAAATTCGGCTCCATATACGGCATCGTCATCGTAGCGGTCACGGACTACTACGCCACACAGCGGATCGTGCTCAACCTCACTGTTTTCGTGATCGCCGTGTTGCTGACGTCAGTGTACTGCTTCGTCGACGAGTCCGTGACCTGGCTGCTGGCGTATCGCGACTACGACCGCGCGAACACGTCATCTACCAGGCTTCGGTGCGCAACCGGCGGCCGTACGCCGGTCACCGCATCTTCGGCAGCAACTCGACCGGCTACGGCCCACCAGCCAGCTCGACATAAACTCGCCACGTTCGTGGCCACTCACGAGCTCCGGTGCCGCACGGCCATCTTGTCATGGATCCTGCTGTGCCTCTTCCTCGTCCAGTACGGCATGTTAGCCACCGGCGAGAAGGTCGACACACTACGGGGCAATGTCGCCCTGGTGCTCATCAGGTGCTGCTCTTTCCCTCTGGCGTGGAAGTTGCTACGGGACTTCCCCCGCAAGAGCGCCCTGAGCATGGCGTTGCCGATGACCTGCTGTCTCCTCTGCCTCCTGTCCGTGTCCAAGTTCAAGGGGGCCGCCAGTGTCACCTGGATCCTGGAGGAGGTCGTGATCGCTTCGATCGTGGGCGAAGCCATCGTCGTCTACGTCTTCACGCTCGAGCTGTTCCCGACGGTGATTCGCGGCATGGGCACTTCCATCGTCTACTTCTTCGGGCAGTGTGCGGTGATGCTGGCCCCTATATCGTAATGCTGTCGTCCGCATCCACCCGAACGTGGTGAGCGTTGTCTTCAACGCGTGCTCCTCAGTGCCCTGGGCATTCTTCGCTTCTTGCCCGAAACGAAGGAGAGAAAGCTGCCCAAAACCATGGACGATTCATGCCTTGAAACGACACACGCGTGAATTGGGGGGCGCCGCGAGCGCGAGTGGGCACAACGGCACACAGCGTCGCCTTGCGAGTAAATCGCCTTCCACCGATCATAATGCTTTCCTTAGCTAGTAGGTTTTTTCTTTGCACGTCGCGAAATCAAAATTGCCCCGCTTAGAAGTGTGATTTTGGTTCTTTCGACGAACATATAAATTTATGTATTCCATTTCAATTATAATTTCTTTCTATCTAGTTTAGATGGATATGAGAAGTTCCCTCTCCTTTTTTATCGATACGCAAACCTCGCTCGGCTAACTTTAGGAGGACACGCTTGCATTCTCTGCAATTTATTTATTGTGAAAAACAAAAATTCTGCGTACATATGTTATTTATCAATAGCATAAGTGCTAATCGAGACACTTCATTTCTATAAAAACAATATCATTTTATTCCTTCAGAGAAATAAAAGCACCGGTCACTAATCAAAGCATTCTGCGTGTCGGTTTTCTTTAGGAGCTGTTTGGC